>NW_026109731.1:0-37850 GCF_013377495.2 Cygnus atratus
ATTTGGGGTCGATTTGGGGTCGATTTGGGGTCGATTTGGGGTCGGGTTGAGGTCGGGTTGGTTGATTTGGGGTCAGGTTGGTCAATTTGGGGTTGGGTTATTCGATTGGGGTCTGGTTGGGTTGGGTTGATTTGGGGTCGGGTTGGGGTTGGGTTGGGTCGATTTGAGGTCGATTTGGGGTCGGGTTGGGGTCGGGTTGGGTCGATTTGGGGTCGATTTGGGGTCGGGTTGGGGTCAGGTTGGTCGATTTGGGGTCGATTTGGGGTCGGGTTGGTCGATTTGGAGTCTGATTGGGTTGGGTCGATTTGGGGTTGATATGGGGTCGGGTTGGGGTCGGGTTGGGTCGATTTGGGGTCGATTTGGGGTCGATTTGGGGTCGGGTTGGTCAATTTGGGGTCGATTTGGGGTCGATTTGGGGTCGATTTGGGGTCGGGTTGGGTCGATTTGGGGTCGATTTGGGGTCGGGTTGGGTCGATTTGGGGTCGATTTGGGGTCGGGTTGGGGTCGGGTTGGGGTCGATTTGGGGTCGGGTTGGGTCGATTTGGGGTCGATTTGGGGTCGATTTGGGGTCGCTTTGGGGTCGCTTTGGGGTCGCTTTGGGGTCGGGTGGGGCTGCGCCGGGTCCCCTACCTTCGGCGGCAGCCCGCAGACGACCACGCGCCCCCCGCTGCCGTCCCCGTAGAACATGGGGGCCCCCACCAGCAGCGCCCCCGCCGAGCCGCCCCCCCGGGGGGGCAGGGCGCACAGGGACGCCCCGAAGTAGGAGCCCACCTGCGGGCAGCGGGGTCAGCGGGGGGGGGGGGGGGGGTCGCCGGGGTCCCCCCCCCCCCCCGGCGGCCCCCCCCCTTACCTGCTGCCCCACGGCGTCGGCCAGGAGCTCCCAGGTGTCCGTGGGGCCGCGGCGGAGGCCGAAGAGGAGGAGGCGGCCGACGTGGCCGTAGCGGGGGGCCCCCAGCGCCAGCGCCCGGCTGCCCCCCAGGGACAGGGACTCGGCCGCGTAGCCTGGGCACAGCGGGGTCAGGGGGGGGGGCGTCCCATGGGGGGGGGGGGGGGGAGGGGGCGGCGGTGGTGGTGGCCCCCCCCCCGGGGGGGCTCGCGGGGGGACGCCGATGTCCCCAGGGGGGCTCGCGGGGGGCCACCGAGGGGCCCAGGGGGTCGGGGGGGGGGGACGAGAGCCCCGGGAACGCGAGGCCCCGAGACCCCTGACGTCCCCCGGGACCCCCGGGGGGGACCCCAAAGTCCCCAGCCCCACGTGGGGACCCCCGGGGGGACAGCACCAACCCTAAGACCCCCGGGGGGACCCCAGTGCCCCTATGGGGACACCGACACCCCCAGGACCCCCGTGGGGACACCAAGACCCCCGTGGGGACACCAAAACCCCCAAAACCCCCATGGGGACCCCAAGACCCCCCCGGTGACCCCAAGACCCCCCCGGTGACCCTGACACCCCCAAGCCCCCCACGAGGAACCCAAGACCCCCAAGACCCCCAAGGGGACACCAAGACCCCCAAGACCCCCATGGGGACCCCAAAGCCCCCAAGACCCCCATGGGGACACCAAAACCCCCAAAACCCCCCCGGTGACCCCAAGACCCCCCCGGTGACCCCAAGACCCCCCGGTGACCCTGACACCCCCAAGCCCCCCACGAGGAACCCAAGACTCCCAAGACCCCCAAGGGGACACCAAAGCCCCCAAGACCCCCACGGGGACACCGACGTCCCCAAGCCCCCCCCGGTGACCCCAAGCCCCCCCCCGGTGACCCCAAGAGCCCCCCGGTGACCCCGACGCCCCCAAGCCCCCCACGGTGACCCTGACACCCCCAAGACCCCCATGGGGACACCGAGACCCCCAGGACCACCACGAGGACCCCAAGACCCCCAGGACCCCCATGGGGACATCGACGTCTCCAAGACCCCCACTGGGACACCGACACCCCCAAGACCCCCACGGGGACACCAAAACCCCCAAAACCCCCCGGTGACCCCAAGACCCCCCCGGTGACCCCAAAACCCCCCCCGGTGACCCTGACACCCCCAAGCCCCCCACGAGGAACCCAAGACTCCCAAGACCCCCAAGGGGACACCAAGACCCCCAAGACCCCCCATGGGGACCCCAAAGCCCCCAAGACCCCCATGGGGACACCAACGTCCCCAAGCCCCCCCGGTGACCCCAACGCCCCCAAGCCCCCCCCGGGACCCGCCCCCCCCCGCCCCTCACCCAGGTAGGCGTCGCTCATGTCCCCGGCGCCTCGGGAGGCGTTGACGAAGGTGGGCTTCCCGCTGGGGCCGTAGACGAAGACCCCTCCGGACCAGTCGTAGGCGCCCACCGCTCCCAGTACGGGCCCCTCCTGCACCAGTACGGACCGGGAGGGGACCGGTGGGGGGGGCGGGGGGGGGGGGAGGGGCGGGGGGCGGGGGGCGCGGGGCGGTCGGGGACACTCACGGGGGTGAGCAGGGCGCTGAAGCCCTCCTGGGCCATCTCCAGCTGGAAGGAGCTGCCGAGGGCGGACTGGGTGCCTGGAGGGGGACACCCAAGGGTGACGGTGGGGGGGGGGGGTCGGCCCCCAAACTGGTTTTGGGGCCCCCCCACCCCCCCGGAGCCCCCCCCCCCCGGTACCCTCGATGGCGAAGATCTTCTCCTGCAGCTGGTTCTGGATGCCCTGCAGGGCGTCGAAGTTGTCCACGCGGAAGACGTGGTCCTCGGGGGGCGCCGAGGCGATGGCGTGGAGCTCGGCCACGGCGTCGGGCTGCCGGAAGGCGTCGCCCACCTGCGGCCGGGGAGGGGCGGGGGGTGGGTGGGGGTGGGGGTGGGGTGGGGGTGGGGAGATGGTTTGGGGTGGGGGGGCGGGGGGGGTTTGGAGGTGGTTTAGAAGTTTGGGGCTGGGTGGAGGGAGGGACGGGTGGGTGGAGATGTTCTGGAGGTGTTTGAGGACATCTGGGAGGGGTTGGGTGGATGGGTGAGATGTTTTGGGATGGATGGGGATGTTCTGGAGATGTTCTAGAACATCTGGGAGTGGTTGGGTGGATGGGTGGAGCTGTTTTGGGATGGATGGGGATGTTCTGGAGATGTTCTAGAACATCTGGGGGTGGTTGGATGGATGGATGGAGATGTTTTGGGATGGATGGAGCTGTTTTGGGATGGGTGGAGATGTTCTGGAGATGTTCTAGAACATCTGGGAGTGGTTGGGTGGATGGGTGGAGCTGTTTTGGGATGGGTGGAGATGTTCTGGAGATGTTCTAGAACATCTGGGAGAGGTTGGGCGGATGGATGGAGCTGTCTAGAGATGGATGGATGGAAGGACGGATGGATGGATGGATGGAGATGATGGGGATGGATGGATGGAGCTGTTATGGGATGGATGGAGATGTTCGGAGATGTTCTAGAACACCCGGGAGTGGTTGGGTGGATGGATGGAGACGTTTCAGGATGGATGGAGATGTTTGGAGATGTTCTAGGACATCTGGGAGTGGTTGGATGGATGGATGGAGATGTTTCGGGATGGATGGCGGTGGTTGGAGACCACTCGCCGGTGGCTTTGGTCACCCAGGCCCCTCACCCCGATGGCGTAGCGCGTGACCCCCATGCTGTTGGCCAACGGGATGACGTCCTCGTAGGTCAGCTGGTCCCGAAACTTCTTCCCGTCCGTGACGACGATGAGGACCTTGCTGGCGTCTTCTCGCGCCCCTTTGCCGGGCTGAAACGTCTCCGTCCTGCACCAGGAGATGGAGGACACCGGGGTGAGGGACCTGGGGTGGGGTTGGACCTTCACGGGTGGGACAAAGCCACGGGACTCACAGAACTTTCCGGATGGCCGAGGCGGTGAAGGTGAAGCCTTGGAGCTGCCCGACCTTCCTCACCAGGCTGATGGGGTCCCGGGACCTCTGGAAGGTCTTGAAGTTGAAGTGCTCCACGATCTTGTCGGAGAACTGGGTGAGGGCAAACTGCAAGGGGAGGACAACCAGAAGAAGACCCCAACGCGTCACCCCAGCGTGAGGAACCATGGGAGAACCCAACCAGAAGAAGACCCCAACGCGTCACCCCAGCGTGAGGAACCATGGGAGAACCCAACCAGAAGACCCCGTCATGAGGAACCATGGGAGAGGACAACCAGAAGACCCCAACCCAACACCCCAGTGTGAGGAACCATGGGAGAACCCAACCAGAAGACCCCATCATGAGGAACCATGGGAGAACACCACCAGAGGAAGACCCCCAACGCGTCACCGCATCAAGAGGAACCATGGGAGAAGACAAACAGAAGACCCCGTTGTGAGGAACCATGGGAGAACCCAACCAGAAGAAGACCCCAATGCGTCACCCCAACGTGAGGAACCATGGGAGAACCCAACCAGAAGAAGACCCCAATGCGTCACCCCAATGTGAGGAACCATGGGAGAACCCAACCAGAAGACCCCATCGTGAGGAACCATGGGACAACCCAACCAAAAGACCCCATGGTGAAGAACCATGGGAGAACACCACCAGAAGAAGACCCCACCACCTCACCCCATCACGAAGACCCCCACGCAACACCAAGAGGAGCAGAGGAACCCCGGGAGGACACGACGGGGACGAAGAACCTGAAGGGCCACCCGCGTGGGCGGTACCTGCGTGTCCATGCCCTGGAACCTCTTCATCACCTCGGCAATGAAGGTCTTCATCGTCTGGAATTCCTGGTCGTTGATGCTCCCCGAGCCATCGATGAGGAGCGCCACGTCTGAAGAACGTTTGGGGCACCCTAGAGGGACCACGGCGATGTCCCCATGGCCAACGGGGACGTCCCCGACGTGTCCCACCCTTGGTGTCCCCCCGTACCTGGTTGGGAGGCCGGGATGCGTTGGAGCTGCTGGAGGTTGACGTCGAGGAGGACGCAGAAGCCGTTGAGGTGGAGGTTCTCCCCGCAGGCTTGGGGCACCGTGGGGCCGCACGCCTGGGGTTGTGGGGTGGGGAGACCCCGAAAATCAGCGGGGAGACCCCAAAAATCAACTGGGAGACCCAAAAACCACCGGGGAGAGCCCAAAAATCAGTGGGGAGACCCAAAAATCAGCGGGAAAACCCCGAAAATCATCGGGGAGGCCCCAAAAACCAGCGGGGAGACCCCAAAAATCAGCAGGGAGACGCCAGAAATCAACAGGGAGACCCTGAAAATCAGCGGGGAGACCCCAAAAATCAACAGGGAGACCCCAAAAACCAGCGGGGAGATCCCAGGAATCAGCAGGGAGACCCCAAAAATCAGTGGGGAGACCCAAAAATCAGCGGGGAGACCCCAGAAATCAGCAGGGAGACGCCAGAAATCAGTGGGGAGACCCAAAAATCAGCGGGGAGACCCCAAAAAACAGTGGGGAGATCCCAGAAATCAGCGGGGAGACCCCAGAAATCAGCAGGGAGACCCCAAAAACCAGCGGGGAGACCCCAAAAATCAGCAGGGAGACGCCAGAAATCAACAGGGAGACCCTGAAAATCAGCGGGAGACCCCAAAAATCAACAGGGAGACCCCAGAAAACAGCGGGGAGATCCCAGGAATCAGCAGGGAGACCCCAAAAATCAGTGGGGAGACCCGAAAAATCAGCGGGGAGACCCCAAAAATCAGCAGGGAGACGCCAGAAATCAACAGGGAGACCCTGAAAATCAGCGGGAGACCCCAAAAATCAACAGGGAGACCCCAGAAAACAGCGGGGAGATCCCAGGAATCAGCAGGGAGACCCCAAAAATCAGTGGGGAGACCCGAAAAATCAGCGGGGAGACCCCAAAAATCAGCAGGGAGACGCCAGAAATCAACAGGGAGACCCTGAAAATCAGCGGGGAGACCCCAAAAATCAACAGGGAGACCCCAGAAAACAGCGGGGAGATCCCAGGAATCAGCAGGGAGACCCCAAAAATCAGTGGGGAGACCCAAAAATCAGCGGGGAGACCCCCAAAAATCAGCAGGGAGACGCCAGAAATCAACAGGGAGACCCAAAAATCAGCGGGGAGACCCCAAAAAACAGTGGGGAGATCCCAGAAATCAGCGGGGAGACGTTGAAAATCAGGGGGGAGACCCCAAAAATCAGCGGGGAGACCCCAGAAATCAGCAGGGAGACCCCAAAAACCAGCGGGGAGACCCCAAAAATCAAGTGGGGTGAAAAACTCTTGATATCACCCCAAATAGACCAATTTTGGGGTGAAAAACCCTTGATATCACCCAAATGGACCAATTTGGGGTGAAAAACATTTGATATCACCCCAGATAGACCAATTTGGGGTGAAAAACCCTTGATATCACCAGAAATGGACCAAATGTGGGTGAAATCTCCTTGATATCACCCCAATGAACAAATTTTGGGTGAAATCGCCTTGATATCACCATAAATGGACCTATTTTGGGTGAAAAAACCCTTGATACCACCCCAAATAGACCAACTTTGGGTGAAAAACCCTTTGGTATCACCCCAAATGGACCAATTTTGGGTGAAATCTTCTTGACACCACCCCAAATGAACCCCTTTTGGGTGAAAAACCCTTGATACCACCCCGAACAGCCCAATTTTGGGTGAAATCCCCCCGACACCCCCTCCGACACTCACCAGGACCCCGTTGTCCCCCGCGGCCACCGTCAACCCCATGGACGAGTTGACCGCCTTCGGCGACCCTACAGAGACGCGGAGTGAGACCCTCGGGGACCCAAAATGTCCCTTTTTGGGGTCGGGGGGGGGGGCAGACAACTGGGGGTCCTCACCGGTGACATCCACTTCCTGGCAGCTCCCGGAGAGGGGCCGGCACCGGAAAATCGTCCCCGACCCCTGCAGCGGGGCGCCCACCAGGATCCTGCGGGGTGGGGGATTTTGGGGGTGAAAAAAGAGGATTTGGGGGTGGAAAAAGGAGGATTTGGGGGTGAAAAAGGAGGATTTGGGGGTGAAAAAAAGAGGATTTGGGGGTGAAAAAGGAGGATTTGGGGGTGAAAAAAAGAGGATTTGGGGGTGAAAAAGGAGGATTTGGGGGTGAAAAAAGAGGATTTGGGGGTGGAAAAAAGAGGATTTGGGGGTGAAAAAGGAGGATTTGGGGGTGAAAAAGGAGGATTTGGGGGTGAAAAAAGAGGATTTGGGGGTGAAAAAGGAGGATTTGGGGGTGAAAAAAAGAGGATTTGGGGGTGAAAAAGGAGGATTTGGGGGTGAAAAAAGGGGATTTGGGGGTGGAAAAAGAGGATTTGGGGATGAAAAAAAGAGGATTTGGGGGTGAAAAAGGAGGATTTGGGGGTGAAAAAAGAGGATTTGGGGATGAAAAAAAGAGGATTTGGGGGTGAAAAAGGAGGATTTGGGGGTGAAAAAGGAGGATTTGGGGGTGAAAAAAAGAGGATTTGGGGGTGAAAAAGGAGGATTTGGGGGTGAAAAAAGAGGATTTGGGGGTGGAAAAAGGAGGATTTGGGGGTGAAAAAAAGAGGATTTGGGGGTGAAAAAGGAGGATTTGGGGGTGAAAAAAGAGGATTTGGGGATGAAAAAAAAGAGGATTTGGGGGTGAAAAAGGAGGATTTGGGGGTGAAAAAAGAGGATTTGGGGGTGGAAAAAAGAGGATTTGGGGGTGAAAAAGGAGGATTTGGGGGTGAAAAAAGAGGATTTGGGGGTGGAAAAAAGAGGATTTGGGGGTGGAAAAAAGAGGATTTGGGGGTGAAAAAGGAGGATTTGGGGGTGGAAAAAAGAGGATTTGGGGGTGAAAAAGGAGGATTTGGGGGTCTACCATGGGGTCCTTCGTCCCCAAGGCCGGTGCTCACCCGCCGTCATCGGTGGTGCCGAACTGGGCCACGCTGTGCCCGAAGGCCCCCGCGGCGTCCCCGCGGAAGACGGTCACCGTGTCCACGTCCACGCCGGGGCCATGGCAGGAGGAGAGCGCTGGGGGGACATCGGGGACACGGAGCTCCTGGGGCCACCCCACGTCCCCTATAGGACCCCCACGTCCTGGTCCCACCCCATGGCCCCTATAGGACCTAGCGCCACCCCATGGCCCCTATAGGACCCCCAAGTCCTGGTCCCACCCCATGGCCCCTATAGGACCTAGTGCCACCCCATGGCCCCTATAGGACCCCCAAGTCCTGGTCCCACCCCATGGCCCCTATAGGACCTAGTGCCACCTCACGTCCCCTATAGGACCCCCAAGTCCTGGTCCCACCCCATGGCCCCTATAGGACCTAGCGCCACCCCATGGTCCCTATAGGACCCCCAAGTCCTGGTCCCACCCCATGGCCCCTATAGGACCTAGCGCCACCCCATGGCCCCTATAGGACCCCCAAGTCCTGGTCCCACCCCATGGCCCCTATAGGACCTAGTGCCACCTCACGTCCCCTATAGGACCCCCAAGTCCTGGTCCCACCCCATGTCCCCTATAGGACCTAGTGCCACCCCATGTCCCCTGTAGGACCCCCAAGTCCTGGTCTCACCCCATGTCCCCTATAGGACCTAGTGCCACCCCATGTCCCCTATAGGACCCCCAAGTCCTGGTCTCACCCCATGGCCCCTATAGGACCCAGTGCCGCCTCACGTCCCCTATAGGGACACAGAGCTCCCAGAGCCACCCCACGTCCCCCATATGACCTAGACCCACCCCACGTCCCCTATAGGACCCCCAAGTCCTGGTCCCATCCCATGTCCCCTATAGGACCTAGTGCCACCCCATGGCCCCTATAGGGACACGGAGCTCCCAGAGCCACCCCACGTCCCCCATATGACCTAGACCCACCCCATGTCCCCTATAGGACCCCCAAGTCCTGGTCCCATCCCATGTCCCCTATAGGACCTAGTGCCACCCCATGGCCCCTATAGGGACACGGAGCTCCCAGAGCCGCCCCACATCCCCCATAGGACCTAGACCTACCCCACGTCCCCTATAGCACCCAGACCCACCCCACATCCCCTATAGGACCCCCAGATCCCAGCCCAACCCCACATCCCCCATAGGACACAGAGCTCCCAGAGCCACCCCACATCCCCTATAGGACCCCCAAGTCCCAGTTCCATCTCATGTCGCCTATAGGACCCAGAGCCACCCCACATCCCCTGTAGGGTCACAGAGCTCTTGGTGCTACTGCCATGGGGACACAGAGCTCCTGGTGCCACCCCACATCCCCTATAGGGACACAGAGCTCTGGCGCCACCCTATGTCCCCAACAGGGACACAGAGCTCCTGGTGCCACCCCACATCCCCTATAGGGACACAGAGCTCTGGCGCCACCCTATGTCCCCAATAGGGACACAGAGCTCCCAGTGCTACTCCCATGGCGACACAGAGCTCCCAGTGCCACCCCACATCCCCTATAGGACTCTCAGGTCCCAGTGCCACCCTACATCCCATGTAGGGACACAGAGTGTCAGCACCACCCCACGTCCTCTATAGGGACACAGAGCTCCCGGTGCCACCCCACATCCCCTATAGGACCCAGAGCCACACCACGTCCCCTGTAGGGTCACAAAGCTCCTGACACCACCCAACACCCCCTATAGGACCCAGCATCACCCCATGTCCCCTATAAGGACCCGGTGCAACCCCACGTCCCCTATAGGACCCAGAGCTCCTGGTGCCACCTCTCATCCCCTATAGGACACAGTGCCACCCCACATCCCTTATAGGACCCAGAGCCACCCCATGTCCCCCACAGGACCCAGAGCTACCCCACATTCCCTATAGGGACCCAGAGTCACCCCACATCCCCTATAGGGACACAGAGCTGCCCCACATCCCCTATAGGACTCCCAGGTCCCAGTGCCACCCTTCATCCCCTATAGGGACCCAGAGACACCTCTCACCCCCTATAGGACCCGGCACCCCCCCCCACATCCCCTATAGGGATCCAGAGCTCCTGGTGCCACCCCACATCCCGCATAAGACCCAGAGCCACCCCATGTCCCCTATAGGACCCGGCCCCACCCTCAATCCCCTAAAGGAATCCAGAGCTCCCGGTGCCAGCCCACATCCCCTATAGGACCCAGAGCCACCCCACATCCCTTATAGGGACACAGAAATCCCAGCGCCACCCCATGCCCCCTATAGGACCTGGTGCCACCCCAAATCCCCTATAGAACACAGAGACACCCCAAATCCCCTACAGGACCTGGTGCCACCCCAAATCCCCTATAGAACACAGAGACCCCCCAAATCCCCTATAGGACCCAGAGCCACCCCAAACCCCTATAGGACCTGGCACCACCCCATGTTCCCTATAGGACCCAAAGCCACCCCAAATCCCCTACAGGACCTGGTGCCACCCCAAATCCCCTATAGGACCCAGAGCCACCCCAAATCCCCTACAGGACCTGGTGCCACCCCAAATCCCCTATAGGACCCAAAGCCACCCCAAATCCCCTATAGGACCCAGAGCCACCCCAAATCCCCTACAGGACCTGGTGCCACCCCAAATCCCCTATAGAACCCAGAGCCACCCCAAATCCCCTATAGGACCCAGAGCCACCCCAAATCCCCTACAGGACCTGGTGCCACCCCAAATCCCCTATAGGACCCAAAGCCACCCCAAATCCCCTATAGGGCCCCGGCGCCACCCACCAGCGGCCAGGCAGAGCAGCAGCGCCCGCGGCCCCATAGTCGCCGCCGGCTCCGTCCCCGAAGCAGAAGTTGGAGGCGGCAGGGAGGGGAAGGGGAAGGAAGGGGTGGGGAAGGATTCGGGGGGAGAAAGGGCAGAAAAGGGTAAAAATAAAAAAAGAAAAAAGGAAATAATGAATGAAAGCGCAGAAAAAACGGGCGACGGCGGGGGAGGGGGGGGGGGGGCTAAAAAAAAAAGGGAGGGGGGAGGGCCAAAAAAAAAGGGAGGAAAAGGCAAAAGCGGGGGCGCGGCCACGGCGGGAGCGCGTGACCCTATAGGGTCCGGCCCTATATGGACACGGGGTGGGGGTGGGGTTTACGGGGCACGGTGACAGCACCCCGAGGTGACACAACCCCGTGGTGACACCACCCCGCGGTCCCTAAACCCCATGGGGACACCACCCCGTGGCCCCACAACCCCACGGTCCCAAAACCCCATGGGGACACCACCCCGTGGCCCCAAAACCCCATGGGGACACCACCCCGTGGCCCCACAACCCCATGGGGACACCACCCCGCGGTCCCTAAACCCCATGGGGACACCACCCCGTGGCCCCACAACCCCACGGTCCCAAAACCCCATGGGGACACCACCCCGTGGCCCCACAACCCCGTGGTGACACCACCCCGCGGTCCCTAAACCCCATGGGGACACCACCCCGTGGCCCCAAAACCCCATGGGGACACCACCCCGTGGCCCCACAACCCCATGGGGACACCACCCCGTGGCCCCACAACCCCACGGTCCCAAAACCCCATGGGGACACCACCCCGTGGCCCCAAAACCCCATGGGGACACCACCCCGTGGCCCCACAACCCCATGGGGACACCACCCCGTGGCCCCACAACCCCATGGGGACACCACCCCGCGGTCCCTAAACCCCATGGGGACACCACCCCGTGGCCCCACAACCCCACGGTCCCAAAACCCCATGGGGACACCACCCCGTGGCCCCACAACCCCGTGGTGACACCACCCCGCGGTCCCTAAACCCCATGGGGACACCACCCCGTGGCCCCAAAACCCCATGGGGACACCACCCCGTGGCCCCACAACCCCATGGGGACACCACCCCGCGGTCCCTAAACCCCATGGGGACACCACCCCGTGGCCCCACAACCCCACGGTCCCAAAACCCCATGGGGACACCACCCCGTGGCCCCACAACCCCGTGGTGACACCACCCCGCGGTCCCTAAACCCCATGGGGACACCACCCCGTGGCCCCAAAACCCCATGGGGACACCACCCCGTGGCCCCACAACCCCATGGGGACACCACCCCGTGGCCCCACAACCCCACGGTCCCAAAACCCCATGGGGACACCACCCCGTGGCCCCAAAACCCCATGGGGACACCACCCCGTGGCCCCACAACCCCATGGGGACACCACCCCGTGGCCCCACAACCCCACGGTCCCAAAACCCCATGGGGACACCACCCCGTGGCCCCACAACCCCATGGGGACACCACCCCGAGGTGACACAACCCCGTGGTGACACCACCCCATCATGACACCAAAACCCCCTGATGACACCAAAACCCCATGATCCTAAAACCCCATGGCGACACCACCCCATGGTGACACAGCCCTGTGGTGCCACCACCCCGTGGGGACACCACAACCCCATGATCCCAAAACCCCATGGCCCCAAAACCCCATCCCACAACCCCATAATCCCACCACCCCATGGCCCCACAACCCCATGGCCCCATAACTCCATGGGGTTCACCACCCCATGGCACTCATAATCCCATGGTGTCCCCAACCCCATGGTCCCATAAACCCATAGTCCCACAACCCCATGGTCCCATAACCCCCATCCCATAACCCCATAGCCCCAAAACCCCATTGTGCCACCACCCCATGGTGTCCCCAACCCCATGGTGACCCAACCCCATGATCCCACAACCCCATGGTCCCACAATCCCATGGTCCCACAACCCCATGGCCCCACAAGCCCATAGTGTCCCCAACCCCATGGTGTCCCCAACCCCTTGGCCCCATAACCCCATGACCCCACAACTCCATGGTGTCCCCAACCCCACAGTGTCACCTCCTCATGGTCCCACCACCCCACGGTCCCATAACCCCATGGTCCCACCACCCTACGGCCTCACCACCCCACGGCCCTACAACCCCATGGCCCCACAACCCCATCCCATAACTCCACGGCCCCATAACCCCATGGTGCCACCACCCCATGGTATCCCCATCCCATGGTGTCCCCAACCCCATGGTGTCCCCAACCCCATGACCCCAGAACCCCATCCCATAACCCCATGGCCCCACAACCCCATGGTGCCACCACCCCATGGTGTCCACCACCCCATGGTGTCCCCACCCCATGGTGTCACAACCCCATGATCCCACAACCCCATGGCCCCACAACCCCATGGTGTCACCACCCCATGGCCCCACAACCCCATGGTGCCACCACCCCATGGTGTCCCCACCCCATGGTGTCCACCACCCCATGGTGTCCCCAACCCCATGACCCCACAACCCAATGACCCCACAACCCCATGGCCCCACAACCCCATGGTGTCACCACCCCATGGCCCCACAACCCCATGGTGCCACCACCCCATGGTGTCCCCACCCCATGGTGTCCACCACCCCATGGTGTCCCCAACCCCATGACCCCACAACCCCATGGCCCCACAACCCCATGGTGTCACCACCCCATGGCCCCACAACCCCATGGTGTCCACCACCCCATGGTGTCCCCAACCCCATGACCCCACAACCCCATGGCCCCACAACCCCATGGTGTCACCACCCCATGGCCCCATAACCCCATGGTGTCCACCACCCCATGGTGTCCCCACCCCATGGTGTCCCCAGCCCCATGGTGTCCCCAACCCCATGACCCCACAACCCCATGGCCCCACAACCCCATGGTGCCACCACCCCATGGCCCCATAACCCCATGGTGTCCACCACCCCATGGTGTCCCCAGCCCCATGGTGTCCCCAACCCCATGACCCCACAACCCCCCGACCCCACAACCCCCCATTTGGGGTCCGTCCCGGATGTGACAGCCCCGGGGGATGTCCCTGGTGTCACCTCCGCCCCCGGCTGGCCTCGGGGGTGACGTGGACTTCCCACCGGTGGCCCCGTCCCCGCGGGGACCCGGCGCTGTCCCCACCCCGGAAGGGGCCGCGGTTTTGGGTTCCTTCCTGGGGGGGGGGGGGGGGCAGCTTCCTGCTCCCCAGGGACGGGGGGCGGGGAGGGACCTGGGGGGGGGCCGGGTGGCCCCAAACTTCTCCGTCTGGTCGGCCGGCCGGCACCAAACGGCTCCAGGTGTCTCCAAACGTCTCCAGGTGTCTCCAAACTTCTCCAGACTTCTCCAGACTTCTCCATCCCAACTCCAAAAATCGCCATCCCGTCCCCAAACATCTCCGTCCCACCTCCAAACACCTCCAAACACCTCCAAACATCTCCAAACATCTCCATCCACTCGTCCATCCCATCCCCAAACATCTCCAGACGCCTCCAAACATCTCCAAACTTCTCCATCCATCCATCCATCCATCCATCCCGTCTCCAAACATCTCCAAACACCTCCAAAATCTCCAAACTTCTCCATCCCAACTCCAAAAATCTCCATCCCATCCCCAAACATCTCCGTCCCACCTCCAAACACCTCCAAACACCTCCAAACATCTCCAAACATCTCCAGCCGGCCGTCCATCCCATCACCAAACACCTTGAGACACCTCCAAACACCTCCAAACATCTCCAAACATCTCCAAACATCTCCATCCACTCGTCCATCCCATCCCCAAACATCTCCAGACGCCTCCAAACATCTCCAAACTTCTCCATCCATCCATCCATTCATCCGTCCCACCTCCAAACACCTCCAAACACCTCCAAACATCTCCAAACATCTCCAGCCGGCCGTCCATCCCATCACCAAACACCTTGAGACACCTCCAAACACCTCCAAACATCTCCAAACATCTCCATCCACTCGTCCATCCCATCCCCAAACATCTCCAGGTATCTCCAAACATCTCCAGACACCTCCAAGCACCTCTATCCATCTCCAAACATCTCCAAACGTCTCCATCCCAATTCCAAACATCTCCATCCCATCACCAAACACCTCCAAACATCTCCAAACATCTCCAAAAATCTCCATCCCATCACCAAACACTTCCATCTATCCTTCATCCATCCGTCCATCCATCCTCAAACATCTCCAGAACATCTCCATCCATCCATCCATCCATCCATCCACCCATCCATCCATCCACCCACCTCCAAACATCTCCAGAACGTCTCCAGAACATCCCAGGTCCCTCAGACATCTCCGGAACATCTCCAGAACATCACCCGTCCACCATCCACCCATCGCCCATTGCCCACAGGTCCACTGACGACCACCGGTGGGCGAGGAGAAGACACGGGCTAGGCCCTCACCGAAGACCCCTCTGGAGGAACCACCACCGCCTCCACCTCCGTCCTCCTCCAGGTGGTCCTCGACCATCTGCTGGGGCTCTACGGACCTCCCCGGCGACCCACGGCTCCTCCCAGTCCCTCCCAGTCCCTCCCAGTCCCTCCCAGTCCACCCCCAGTCCCCCCCAGTCCCTCCCAGTCGCCCCCAGACCACACCTCGGTGCCACCCCAGCCCCTTTATTGCTGCCGCAGAGGCCCAAGCACGGCGACGCCCCCCCCCCCCCAGATGTCCCCAGGGTGGCCCCAGATGTCCTCGTGGTGGTCCCATGGTGTCTTCAGGTGTCCCCACGGTGGCTTCGTCTGTCCCCAGATGTCCCCACGGTGGCTCCTGGTGGCCTCATGGTGCCTCCTGGTGGCCCCAGATGTCCCCATGGCATCTCCAGGTGTCCCCATGGTGTCTCCTGGTGTCCCCATGGCATCTCCAGGTGTCTCCAGATGTCCCCACGGTGTCTCCTGGTGGCCCCATGGTGGCTCCAGGTGTCCCCACGGTGTCTCCAGGGGTCCCCAAGGCATCTCCTGGTGTCCCCAGGAGCCACACTTGAGGTTCTACCATGGTTTGGTGGCCACCAAGCCATGACACCATGATCCTTCCTTAGGTTCTAAGACGGACACCATGATGGTGGACCATCCTGTTGAGGTCCCAGCACCCATCCCGACCTCCCAAGTCCATCATCCACCTAGAGATGGCTCGAAGGGTCAACATTTGAGGCTCTACCATGGTTTGGTGGCCACCACACCACAACACCACGAGCGTTCCTTGGGTTTTTAGATGAACGCCATCATGGTGGACCACCCCGTTGAGGTCCTGGGACCCATCCTGACCTCCCGAGTCCATAATCCACCTCAAGGTGGTTCAAATAGTCAACATTCAAGGTTCTACCATGGTTTGGTGGCCACCATACTACGACACCAAGAGCATTCCTTGGGTTCTAAGATGGAACCCATGGCGGTTGACCACCCTGTTGAGGTTTTGGCACCCATCCCGACCTCCCAAGTCCATATTCGACCTCCACGTGTCTCCAGGGTCAACATTTGAGGTTCTACCACGGTTTGGTGGCCACCATACCACAACACCAAGAGCGTTCCTTGGGTTCTTAGATGAATGCCATGATGGTGGACCACCCATCTGAGGTGCTGGGATCCGTCCTGACCTCCCAAGTCCATCACCAACCTCTAGAGACAACATTTGAGGTTCTGCCACGGTTTGGTGGCCACCATACCACAACTCCATGATGTTCCTTGGGTCCTAAGATGGAAGCCATGACAGTGGACCACCCCGTTGAGGTGCTGGGACCCACCCTGACCTCCCAAGTCCATATTCGACCTCCACGTGTCTCCAGGCTCAACATTTGAGGTTCTACCACGGTTTGGTGGCCACCATACCACAACACCAAGAGCGTTCCTTGGGTTCTTAGATGAATGCCATGATGGTGGACCACCCATCTGAGGTGCTGGGATCCATCCTGACCTCCCAAGTCCATCACCAACCTCTAGAGACAACATTTGAGGTTCTACCACGGTTTGGTGGCCACCATACCACAACACCAAGAGCGTTCCTTGGGTTCTTAGATGAATGCCATGATGGTGGACCACCCATCTGAGGTGCTAGGATCCATCCTGACCTCCCAAGTCCATCACCAACCTCTAGAGACAACATTTGAGGTTCTGCCACGGTTTGGTGGCCACCATACCACAACTCCATGATGTTCCTTGGGTCCTAAGATGGAAGCCATGACAGTGGACCACCCCGTTGAGGTGCTGGGACCCACCCTGACCTCCCAAGTCCATATTCGACCTCCACGTGTCTCCAGGCTCAACATCTGAGGTTCTACCACGGTTTGGTGGCCACCATGCCACGACACCATGACGTTCCTTGGGTTCTTAGACGAACGCTGCGACGTCGGACCACCCGGTGGCCCCCGGTGGCCCACCTCCTAGGGCCCGCAAGCCGGGTCCTCCTCCTCGGGGTGCCCCTTGAGGTGCCGGGTGAACTGGGGCTTGTAGCGGAAGCGCTTGCCGCAGCGGCCGCAGCCGTAGGGCTTCTCGCCGGTGTGGATGCGCCGGTGCTTGACCAGGTTGGAGGAGACGCAGAAGCTCTTGCCGCAGGCGCCGCAGCGGAAGGGGCGCTCGCCGGTGTGGGTGCGCTGGTGCTCGATGAGGGTGGAGCTCTGGCCGAAGGCCTTGCCGCACTCGCCGCAGCGGTAGGGCCGCTCGCCGGTGTGGGTGCGCTGGTGGGAGGCCAGGTGGGTCTTCTTCTTGAAGCGCTTGGGGCACTGCGGGCAGGAGAAGGGCTTCTCGCCCGTGTGGGTCCTCTCGTGCTTGACCAGGTTGGAGCTGAGGCTGAAGGTCTTGCCGCAGCGGCCGCAGCCGTAGGGCTTCTCGCCGGTGTGGGTGCGGAGGTGCTTGACCAGGTTGGAGGTCCTCCCGAAGGTCCTCCCGCACTCCGGGCAGGAGAAGGGGGTCTCGCCGGTGTGGGTGCGCCGGTGCTCGGTCAAGGTGGAGCTGCGGCTGAAGGTCCGGGCGCAGGTGGGACAGGCGTAGGGCTTCTCGCCGGTGTGGGTGCGGAGGTGCTCGGCCAAGGTGGAGCTCCTGCCGAAGCTCTTGGGGCACTGGGGGCAGGAGAAGGGCCTCTCGCCCGTGTGGGTGCGCTGGTGCTCCAGGAGGTTGGAGCTCTGGCCGAAGGTCCTCCCGCACTCGGTGCAGCGGTAGGGTTTGGAGGGGCGGTCGGCGGTCTCCAGGAGGCCCAGGAGGTTGATGAAGCCGCGGGGGTGGTCGCCGGGGGGCGTTGGTGGTGCTGGGGGAAACGGGGAGGAGAAGGGTCGGGGGCGGGTTGGGGCTGAGGAACCGGCGGGTTCTCCGTGGAGAAGGTCTGGTGGGTCAGCGTGTGGACACGTGGAGATGTTCCTCCGTGGAGAACATCTGGTGGGTCGTCGTGTGACCATGTAGAGGTGTTCTCCATGGAGAACATCTCATGGTAGGTCAGCGTATGGACACGTGGAGATGTTCCTCCATGGAGAACGTCTGCTGGGTCATCAAACAACCATGTGGAGATGTTCTCCATGGAGGAACATCTCATAGTAGGTCAACATATGGCCATGTAGAGATGTTCCTCCATGGAGAACATCTGGTGGGTCATCAAACAACCATGTAGAGGTGTTCTCCATGGAGGAACATCTCATGGTAGGCCAGCGTATGGCCATGTAGAGATGTTCCTCCATGGAGAACACGTCTTGGTGGGTCATTGTAAGACCACGTAGAGACGTTCTCCGTGGAGAATGTCTCATGGTGGGTCAACGTATGGCCATGTAGAGATGTTCCTCCATGGAGAACATCTTGGTGGGTCATCAAACAACCATGCAGAGGTGTTCTCCATGGAGAACGTCTCGTGGTAGGTCAACGTAAGACCATGTAGAGGTGCTTCTCCATGAAGAACATCTCATAGTAGGTCAACATATGGCCATGTAGAGATGTTCTCCATGGAGGAACGCCTCTACATGGTCACACGATGACGCACCAGACATTCTCCATGGAGGAACATCCCTACATGGCCACACGTTGACCTACCATGAGATGTTCCTCCATGGTGGAACATCTCGACGTGGTTGTTTGATGACCCACCAGATGTTCCTCCACGGAGAACATCTCCTGGTGGGTCACCCATGACCACATCGAGATGTTCCTCCATGGAGAACATCTCCTGGTGGGTCACCCATGACCACATCGAGATGTTCCTCCATGGAGAACATCTCCTGGTGGGTCACCCATGACCACATCGAGACGTTCCTCCACGGAGAACATCTCCTGGTGGGTCACCCATGACCACATCGAGACGTTCCTCCATGGAGAACATCTCCTGGTGGGTCACCTATGACCACATCGAGATGTTCCTCCATGGAGAACATCTCCTGGTGGGTCATCCATGACCACATCGAGACGTTCCTCCACGGAGAACATCTCCTGGTGGGTCACCTATGACCACATCGAGATGTTCCTCCATGGAGAACATCTCCTGGTGGGTCATCCAAGACCACATCGAGATGTTCCTCCATGGAGAACACGTCTTGGTGGGTCATTGTAAGACCACGTAGAGACGTTCTCCGTGGAGAATGTCTCATGGTGGGTCAACGTATGGCCATGTAGAGGTGTTCTCCATGGAGAACGTCTCGTGGTAGGTCAACGTAAGACCATGTAGAGGTGCTTCTCCATGAAGAACATCTCATAGTAGGTCAACATATGGCCATGTAGAGATGTTCTCCATGGAGGAACGCCTCTACATGGTCACACGATGACGCACCAGACGTTCTCCATGGAGGAACATCCCTACATGGCCACACGTTGACCTACCATGAGATGTTCCTCCATGGTGGAACATCTCGACGTGGTTGTTTGATGACCCACCAGATGTTCCTCCATGGAGAACATCTCCTGGTGGGTCACCCATGACCACATCGAGACGTTCCTCCACGGAGAACATCTCCTGGTGGGTCATCCATGACCACATCGAGATGTTCCTTCATGGAGGAACATCTCCTGGTGGGTCATCCATGACCACATTGAGACGTTCCTCCATGGAGAACATCTCCTGGTGGGTCATCCAAGACCACATCGAGATGTTCCTCCATGGAGGAACATCTCCTGGTGGGTCACCCATGACCACATCGAGACGTTCCTCCACGGAGAACATCTCCTGGTGGGTCACCCATGACCACATCGAGACGTTCCTCCATGGAGAACATCTCCTGGTGGGTCACCCATGACCACATCGAGATGTTCCTCCACGGAGAACATCTCCTGGTGGCTCACCGTACGACCACGAAGGGCCACTCCCAGCAGAAGACCACCTCCCCGGCCCCCTTTTTTTTTTTTTTCCCCAATTTCCCGCCTTTTTGCCCCAAAAAAAAACCCGTCCCCGAGGAGCTCCCCGCGCCCCACGTCCTCACCTGCGCGGGGCTCGCTGGGGACGGCCCCGTCCCGCCGGGGACCCCGCGGCTCCTCCCCGCCCTCCATGGCGGCGCCTGCCGAAACGGGGCAAAAAAGGGCAAAAATGAGAAAAAATAAAAAAAAAAAAAGCGCATTTTTTTTTTTCCCCCAAATCGGTCCGTTTTTCCCCCAAAATCCCCTTCATCTGGGGCGCATTACGGTCGCCAAACCTCCTGCTTTCGCCCCAAAAAAGCCTCCTTTGGTTTTGCCTTTTTTCACCCCAAAATGTAACCCCACGAATTCATTAATTTTGTACAACTTTACCTGAGAGCAATCGCCCCATTTTCGCCCTTTTTCACCCCAACAGACAATCCCAAAAATTAATTAATTTTGCACCCTTACACCTGAGAGGAACTGGCCCAATTGCCTCCCCTTTCACCCCAAAACACAATCCCCAAAAATATTTAATTTTGCACTCCTACATCTGGGAGCAATTGGCCCAATTTCTTCCCTTTTCACCCCAAAATGTAATCCCCACAATTAATTAATTTTGCACCCTTACACCTGAAAGCTATTGGCCCAATTTCTTCCCTTTTCACCCCAAAATGCAATCCCCTCAATTAATTAATTCCGCACCCCCATTCCTGAGAGCAATCGTCCCATTTTTGCCCTTTTTCACCCCAAAAAACAATCCCAAAAATTAGTCAGTTTTGCACCCCTATACCTGAAAGCAATTGGTTCAATTTCTTCCCTTTTCACCCCAAAACACAATCCCAAAAGTTAATTAATTTTACACTCCTACACCTGAGAGCAATTGGCCCAATTTCCTCCCTTTTCACCCCAAAATGTAATCCCCCCAATTAATTAATTCCGCACCCCCATTCCTGAGAGCCATCACCCCATTTTCGCCCTTTTTCACCCCAAAAAACAATCCCAAAAATTAGTCAATTTTGCACCCCTATACCTGAGAGCAATTGGCTCAATTTCTTCCCTTTTCACCCCAAAACATAACCCCCAAATTAGTTAATTTCGCACCCCCACATTTAGGAGCAATTGACCTGTTTTCACCCTATTTCACCCCAAAACCTGATCGTCCAGATTTGTTAATTTTGCACTCCCCCCACCCTGGGACTAATTATCCCATTTCTCCCATTTTTCACCCCAAACCACAATCCTCACAATTAATTAATTTTGACCCCCCAACACCCGCAATGTTACCCCGTTTCCCTTGTTTTTTACCCCAAAATAGCCCCCCCTTATTTTTAAACCCTATTCCCGCATGTCCTGAAGCAATCAGCCCATTTTCACCCTTTTTTCCCCCAAAATGCAATCCACACGATGAATCAATCCCGCACCTTAATTCCTGAAGGCAATCGGCCCGATTTCCCCCCTTTTCACCCCAAAATTCCACCCCCCAAACTAGTTAATTTTGCACCCCCACCTCATGCAGCAATCATCCCGATTTCCCTTCTTTTCACCCCAAAACAGAACCCCGACAATGAGTTAATTTTGCTCCCCCCCCCACCCTGAAGCGATCGGCCCAATTTCCTCCTTTTTCAACCCAAAAGTCCCTCCCACCAGCAGTTAACCCCTCTCCTGCTGGCCCAGCAGCAATCGTCCCATTTTCCCCCATTTTCACCCCAAAACACAATCCCCACAATTAGTTAATTTTACAGACCCCCCCCACCCCATAACAAGGGGCCCAAATTCCTCCTTTTTCACCCCAAAAAGCAATCCGTTAACTAATCCCCATCCCGCATGCCCGGCAGATTTTTCCCATTTTCCCCCTTATTCACACAAAAATACAATCCCCCAAACTACCTAATTTTGCACCCCCACACCGTTGTAGCAATCACCCCGATTTCTCCTCTTTTCACCCCAAAACACAATCCTGACAATTAGTAAATTTTGCACCCCTCTACCTCAGGGCGACCGGCCCAATTTCCTGCTTTTTCACCCCAAAACGCCCTCCCACAAACAGTTAATTCCTCTCCCTGCCTGCTCAGCAGCAATCAGCCCATTTTCCTCCTTTTTCACCCTAAAACGCGATCCCCACATTTAGTTAATTCCGCACCTCCCCACCTGAAAACCAGCGGCCCGATTTCCCCTTTTTTCACCCCAAAATGCCTTCCCATAAGCATTCGACCCCCTCCCGCCGCCCTTCCCCCAGCCATCGGCCCATTTTCCCCGTTTCTCACCCCAAAACGCAATCCTCGCGCCGCTTAACTCCCCCGGCCGCTCACCGCCAGCGATCGGCCCGTTTTTGCCCTTTTTCACCCCAAATCCAACGGGGACAGATTCACGAGAGCCGCAGGAGCTCCCTGGCACCGGTGAGCCCCAATCCGGGCGTTTTTTCACCCAAAACGGGGTCGTTTTTTCCCGGCCCGGACAATGGTGGCGGGCGAGCGGCGCTTCCTGCCGCAAAGGCTCCCGGGGACACGGGAAGGCCACCAGGCTCCCAGTCCCTCCCAGTGCCTCCCAGTAACACCCAGTGTCCCCCCACACCTCCTCCCAGTGCTCCCAGTATCCCTCCAATACCTCCCAGTGCCCCACAGATCCCTCCCAGTACCCCCTGGGGTTCCCCCAAAACTCCCTCCCAGTGCTCCCAGTCCCTCCCAGTGCCTCCCAGTAACACCCAGTGTCCCCCCACACCTCCTCCCAGTGCTCCCAGTATCCCTCCAATACCTCCCAGTGCCCCCCAGATCCCTCCCAGTACCCCCAGTGTTCCCCCCAAAACTCCCTCCCGGTGCTCCCAGTCCCTCCCAGTGCCTCCCAGTAACACCCAATGTCCCCCCACACCTCCTCCCAGTGCTCCCAGTATCCCTCCAATACCTCCCAGTGCCCCCCAGATCCCTCCCAGTACCCCCAGTGTTCCCCCCAAAACTCCCTCCTGGTGCTCCCAGTCCCTCCCAGTGCCTCCCAGTAACACCCAATGTCCCCCCACACCTCCTCCCAGTGCTCCCAGTATCCCTCCAATACCTCCCAGTGCCCCCCAGATCCCTCCCAGTACCCCCAGTGTTCCCCCCAAAACTCCCTCCCGGTGCTCCCAGTCCCTCCCAGTGCCTCCCAGTAACACCCAATGTCCCCCCACACCTCCTCCCAGTGCTCCCAGTATCCCTCCAATACCTCCCAGTGCCCCACAGATCCCTCCCAGTACCCCCTGGGGTTCCCCCACATCTCCTCCCAGTGCTCCCAGTACCCCTCAAATCCCTCCCAGTTGCTCCCAGTACCCCCAAAATCCTTCCCAGTGCTCCCAGTAAACCCCCAAGCCACCCCCCGGTGCACCTCCATCACCTCCCAGTGCTCCCAGTACCCCCGAAATCCCTCCCAGTGCTCCTAGTACCTTCCCGTGTCCCTCCCAAACCACCTCCCAGTGCTCCCAGTACCCCTCAAATCCCTCCCAGTGCTCCCACTATCCCTCCAATACCTCCCAGTACCCCCCCAAATCGCTCCCAGTATCCCCCAGTGTTCCCCAAACCCCCTCCCAGTGCTCCCAGTTTCCCCCCCAGTTGCTCCCAGTAACCCCCCAAGCTACCCCCAGTGCTCCCAGCCCCCCCCCGAACCTCCCTCCCAGTGCTCCCAGTGCCCCTCCAACACCTCCCAGTGCTCCCAGCACCCCCAAAATCCCTCCCAGTGCTCCCAGTATGGCCCAGAGCAGCAGCGTTCACCAGGATTTATTGGGGTGGTGGGGACGGGGGACAGGGGGATACGGGGACAGGGGGACGGGGGTCTTGGGGACATGGGGACACTGGGATATGGGGTCTTGGGGACATGGGGATGGGACGGGGACACGGGGTTCTCCAAGACGAAGCCATGGCTTTGGGCCACCTTGATGGACCTTGGAGGTCCCGAGATGTTTCTCCAAGAGGAAACCACGGCTTTGGGCCACCTTGAAGGTCTTGAGATGGTTCTCCAAGAGGAAACCATGGCTTTGGGCCACCATGATGGACCTGGAAGTTCTTGAGATGGTTCTCCAAGACAAAACCATGACTCTGGGCCACCATAACATAGACGAAGCCATGACTTTGGGCCACCTTGATGGACCTGGAAGTTCTTGAGATGGTTCTACGAGACGAAACCATGGCTTTGGGCCACTTTGATAGACCTGGAAGTTCTCGAGATGGTTCTCCAAGATGAAGCCATGGTTTATGGCCACCTTGATGGACCTTGAGATCATTCTCCAAGACGAAACCATGACTTTGGGCCACCTTGAAGATAGCGAGATGGTTCTCCAAGACGAAACCATGTTTTTGGGCTACCATGATGGACCTCGAAGGCGTTGGTTCTCCAAGACGAAGTCATGGCTTTGGGCCACCGTGATGGACCTTGAGATCATTCTCCAAGATGAAACCATGTCTTTGGGCTACCTTGATGGACATTGAAGGTCTTGAGATGGTTCTACAAGACCAAACCATGTCTTTAGGCCACCTTGATGGACCTGGAAGGTGTTGAGCTGGTTCTCCAAGAGGAAACCATGGCTTTGGGCCACCATAACATAGACAAAACCATGTCTTTAGGCTACCATGATGGACCTTGAAGTTCTTGAGATGGTTCTACAAGAGGAAACCATGGCTTTGGGCCACCTTGAAGATCATGAGATGGTTCTTCAAGACGAAACCATGACTTTGGGCCACCATAATGTAGACAAAACCATGACTTTGGGCCACCTTGATGGACCTCGAAGTTCTTGAGACGGTTCCCCAGGACGAAACCACGGATTTAGGCCACCATAATGGACCCGGAACTTCTTGAGATGTTTCCCCAAGCCGAAACCACAGCCTCGGCCACGCCGAGGGCCCCGTCCCGCGCCGGTTCGGGCGCCGTCCTCACGCCAGGTGGGTGCGCTGGTGCTTGCTGAAGGCCGAGCTCCACCCGAAGGTCTTCCCGCACTGGCCGCAGCGGTAGGGCCGCTCGCCGGTGTGGGTGTGCCGGTGCTCCAGGAGGTTGGCGCTCTGCCGGAAGCTCTTGCCGCAGTCCCCGCAGTGGTAGGGCCGCTCGCTGGTGTGGGTGCGCCGGTGCTTGGCCAGGTGGGAGTTTTGGCAGAAGCTCTTGCCGCAGAGCCCGCAGGTGTAGGGCCGCTCGCCGGTGTGGGTGCGCTGGTGCTGGATGAGGTTGGAGCTCTGCCGGAAGCTCTTGCCGCACTCGGTGCAGCGGTAGGGCCGCTCGCTGGTGTGGGTCAGCCGGTGCTTGGCCAGGTAGGACCCGAGGGCGAAGCCCTTGCCGCAGAGCGGGCAGAAGTGGCGCCGGGCGGCGCCGTGGGTCCGCCGGTGCTCGGCCAGGTTGGAGCTCTGGCTGAAGATCTTGCCGCACTCGGGGCACTTGTAGGGCTTCTCGCCGGTGTGGGTCACCTGGTGCCGGAGGAGCTTGGAGCTCTGCCCGAAGGCTTTGCCGCACTCGGGGCACTTGTAGGGTTTGGCGGGCGGGCGGCAGGCGCGGAGGTGCCGGGCCAGCCGGCAGCTCCAGAAGAAGGAGGCGCCGCAGTGGGGACAACCCAAGGGTTGCTCGGGCTGGTGGTGCCGCAAGCCGGCCGGTTGGGCGTAGGACTTGCCGCAGGCCTCGCAGCGGTAGGGTTTGGCCGCCGCGCCGTGCCGCCGGCGCCGGTGCCGGGCCAGTTGGGCGCTGCCCTCGAAGCGCTCGGGGCAGAGGGGGCAGGAGAAGGAGCCGGCGTGGGTCTGCCGGTGGAGGAGCAGGGTGGCGGCGTGGCGGAAGGCTTGGCCGCACTCTTCGCAGCGGTGCGGCCTCTCGGCGGCGTCGCTGGGAGGTTTGGCGTCACCCCAGGGTTTGGTGTCACCCCAGGGTCTGGTGTCACCTTGAGTTTTGGTGTCACCATGAGTTTTAGCGTCACCAGGAGGCTTGGCACCACCATGAAGGGCGCCGTCACCGTGGCAGCCACCGTCGCCATGATGACCACCGTCACCATGACCTTCGCCACCACCATGAGGTTCATCATCGCCATGAGGTTCACCATGACGTTCACCATGACCATGAGGTTCGCCACGAGGTTCGCCATCACCATGCGGTTCACCGTGACCATGAGGTTCACCACGAGGTTCACCACCACCACGAGGTTCTCCATCGCCATGACACTGACCATGAGGTTCACCATCACCACGAGGTTCCCCATGACCATGAGGTCCACCATGACGCTCACCATGACCATGAGGTTCACCATCACCGTGAGGTTCACCACCACCACGAGGTTCACCACGAGGTTCACCATGACCATGAGGTTCACCACGAGGTTCACCACCACCATGAGGTTCACCACGAGGTTCCCCACCACCACACCGCTCCCCACCGCCCCGAGGCTCCCCACCACCCCAACCCCCACCCCCACCCCCACCACCACCCCCGCCGTGATCCTTCTCCCGGTGCGCCGCCAACGCCGAGGCCCGGCAGAACTGCCGCCCGCAATCCCGGCACCGCTGCCCGCCGCGGGCCCGCCGGTGCTTGGCCAAGTCGGAGCTGACGGCGAAGCGGCGCCCGCACTCGCCGCACCCGTACGGCCGCTCGCCGGTGTGGGTCCGCCGGTGGGTGGCCAAGGTGGACTTGCGCCCGAAGGCCCTCCCGCACTCGGGGCAGCCGTAGGGCCGCTCGCCGGTGTGGGTGCGCCGGTGGTGGACCAAGGTGGAGCTCTGGCTGAAACGGGCGCCGCACTGCCCGCACCGGTAGGGTTTCTCGCCGGTGTGGGTGCGTTGGTGCTCCAGGAGGGTGGAGCCGCGGCTGAAGGCTTTGCCGCACTCGCCGCAGGCGTGGGGCTTGGCGCCGGCGTGGCCTTTGCGGTGCTCCAGGAGGGAGGAGCTCCAGCCGAAGGCCTTGCCGCACTCGCCGCAGCGGTAGGGCCGCTCGCCCGTGTGCACCCGCCGGTGCTTCAGGAGGTTGGAGCTCTGGGCGAAGGCCTTGCCGCACTCGCCGCAGCGGTAGGGGCGGCGGGGGAGGTCTTCGCCGCTGCCTTCGGCCTCCTCCTCGTCCTCGTCCTCCTGCTCCCCATCCTCTTCGGCAAGGGGAGGGGGCGGCCTCGGCTGTGGGGCGCCGAGCGGCGGCGGGGCCGGCGGCGACGGGGAGCTGTGGGGTGGAGGAGGAGGGGGTTGGGGGGGGGGGAGGGCACCCGTTGCGGGGGGGGGAGGGAGGTTGTGGGATGGGGGGAGGACAACTTGGGGACATCATCTCGGGGACATCGGTCGTGGGGACGTCGGTCTTGGGGCGAGGGAGGTTCTGGGGTGGGGGGAGGTGACGTTGGGGGACGTCAAGTTGGGGACGTCATCATGGGGACGTTGGTCTTGGGGTCCTCAGTTTTGGGGTAAGGGAGGCCATGGGACATTAGGAGGTCAACTTGGGGACATCGTTTTGGGGACATCATCAAAGGGACGCTGGTCTTGGGGTAAGGGAGGTCATGGGATTGGGGGGGACATCGACTTGGGGACGTCAAGTTGGGGGCATCATCAAGAGGACGTTGGTCTTGGGGACATTGGTCTTGGGGTAAGGGAGGTCATAGGACTTGGGGGAGGTGACGCCGGGGGACGTCATCTTGGGGACATCGGTCTTGGGGACGTTGGTCTTGGGGTAAGGGAGGCCATGGGACATGGGGACGTCGACTTGGGGACATCATCTCGGGGACATCGGTCGTGGGGACGTCGGTCTTGGGGCGAGGGAGGTTCTGGGGTGGGGGGAGGTGACGTCGGGGGACGTCAGCTTGGGGACGTCATCAAGGGGACGTTGGTTTCGGGGTAAGGAAGGTCACGGGGTGGGGGGACCTCAATTTGGGGGCGTCATCTCGGGGACATCGGTCGTGGGGACGTCGGTCTTGGGGCAAGGGAGGCCATGGGACGCGGTGACGTCACCCTGGGGACAACAAGGCCGTGTCCCCCCGTCCCCATGTCCCCCCCCCCCCCCCCATGCCCCCCCCACCTCTTTTAGTGCCCCCCCCCCCCAAAACGTCCCCGTCCCCTCCCCCACCTGGTGGCCACGCCATCGCCGCCGTCATCGTCGCCGTCCTCGGGGACCGGAGGGGACCCAACCTGGAGGGGGGAGGGGGGAGGGGGGGAGAGGGGAGACATGACGTCACGGGGGGTGGGGGGAGGGGATGACGTCACCATTAGGGCCCCCCCTCCCCTCCCCCCTTCTCAGCGCCCCCCGGCTCACCTCCATTGTCCTCGTCCGCCGCCCCTCCCCCACCCCCACCACCGTGGAGGTCAAAGGTCACGAGGGGTCGGGGCCTCGGGGGGGGGGGAGGGGGGGAGGGGAGAGGTCAGAGGTTGCCCCGCCGCGTGACGTCACCGCCCGCCACCTTTCGGGGCGCACCCCTCCCCCTCCCCCCCCCTCGGCGGCCGTCCTCCTCCCCCTCCCCCTCCTCCCGCCCCGCCCCCACCCCTCCTCTTCCGCTTCCTGTCCCCTCCCCCACACTTCCTCTTCCTCCTCCTCCTCCCGGCGCCGGGTGAGTGCGGGGAGGGGGGCGCCGGGCGGGGGAGGGGGGCGCGGGGGCGGTGCACGACTAATTGCAAGGCCTTGCGCTAATTAAAAGGCCTTGCGCTAATTGCACAGCATTGCACGAAGGATTGCAAAGCCTTGCACTAATTGCAAAGGCTTGCACTAATTGCAAAGGGTTGCATTCATTGCAAGGCCTTGCACTAATTGCAAAGCCCTGCGCTAATTGCACAGCATTGCACTAGTTGCAAAGCATTGCACGAAGGATTGCAAAGCGCTCTGCTAATTGCAAAGCCTTGCACTAATTGCAAGGCCTTGCACTAATTGCAACGCAGTGTGCTAATTGCAAGGTGTTGCACTAATTGCAAAGCATTGCACGAAGGATTGCAAAGCGCTCTGCTAATTGCAAAGCCTTGCATGGTTTTCAAAGCCTTGCACTACTTGCAACGGGTTGCATTAATTGCAAGGCCTTGCGCTAATTGCAAAGCCTTGCACGGTTTGCAAAGGGCTGTGCTAATTGCAAAGGGCTGCATTAATTGAAGGGCTCACACTAACTGCAAAGCAGTGTGCTAATTGCAAAGCTTTGCACTAATTGCAAGGCCTTGCACTAATTGCAAAGCATTGCATGAATGAATGCAAAGCGCTCTGCTAATTGCAAAGCCTTGCACGGTTTGCAAAGGCTCTGCAAAATTAATTGCAAAATTAATTTGCAAAATCAATTTGCAAAATTAATTGCAAGGCCTTGCACTAATTGCAACGCAGTGTGCTAATTGCAAAACATTGCACTAATTGCACAGCATTGCACGAATAATTGCAAGGCGTTCTGCTAATTCAAAGCCTTGCACTAACTGCAAAGGGTTGCATTAATTGCAAGGCCTTGCACTAATTGCAAAGCATTGCACGAATGATTGCAAAGCGCTCTGCTAATTGCAAAGCCTTGCACTAATTGAAAAGCCTTGCACGGTTTGCAAAGCCTTGCACTAACTGCAAAGGGTTGCATTAATTGCAAGGCCTTGCACTAATTGCAAAGCAGTGTGCTAATTGCAAAACATTGCACTAATTGCAAGCCCTTGCACTGATTGCAATTAATTGCACTGCCTGGAAGCAATGCTGCTCGTTGCACTACTTGCAATTCGTTGCATTAATTGCAATTCGTTGCATTAATTGCAATTCCTTGCATTAATTACAATTCATTGCATTAATTACAATGCATTGCATTAATTACAATTCATTGCAGTAGTTACAATTCATTGCGCTAATTGCAATTCGTTGCACTAATTGGGAGTCGTCACATTAAGAGCAGCTCATTGCATTAATTACAGTCCTTTGCACTAATTGTGATTACTGCTACAACCCATTGTAACCACGCTTAGCCTTGCAACCTGTTGCAACTATCCTACAACTCGTTGCAACCACGCTTAGCCTTGCAACCTCTTGCAATTACTCCTACAACCTATCACATCATCATTTAGCCTTGCAACCTGTTGCAACTACTCCTACAACCCATTGTAACCTCATTTAGCCTTGCAACCTCTTGCAATTGCTCTTACAACCCACTGTAACCACACTTACCATTGCAACCCATTGCAACTACTCCCACCACCCATTGTAACCTCTTGCATCTACTCCTACAACCCATCGCAACCACATTTACCCTTGTAACCCGTTGCAACTACTCCTACAACCCATTGTAACCTCTTGCATCTACTCCTACAACCCATCGCAACCACATTTACCCTTGTAACCCATTGCAACTACTCCCACCACCCATTGTAACCTCTTGCAACTACTCCTACAACCCATCGCATCCTCATTTACCCTTGCAACCTCTTGCAATTAATCCTACAACCCATTGCAACCACATTTCCCCTTGCAACCTCTTGCAATTGCTCTTACAACCCATCGCAACCACATTTACCCTTGCAACCTCTTGCAACTACTCCTACAACCCATTGTAACCTCTTGCAACTACTCCTACAACCCATCGCAACCACATTGACCCTTGCAACCCGTTGCAACTACTCCTCCAACCCATTGCAACCTCTTGCAACTTCTCCTCCAACCCGGTGCAACCCCACCCAGCGCCGCGCCCTCCTCCGCCGCGACCCCAACCATTCGCCGGCCTCCGTGAGGAGCTGATTGATTAACTGATGAACTAATTAACCCCCCCCTCCCAATTCCCCCAGGATGCCGAAGGGCCCGCGGGCGCGGCCGGCCGAGCGCTACCGCCTCAAGTACAGCCGGCTGCGGCGGGCGGCGCGGGCGCTGGTCTTCGAGAACGGGGCGCTGTGCGACGAGGTGGCGCGGCTGGAGGCCAAGTGCCTGCGGGCGCGCGACGAGCGCCGCTTCCTCCTCACCCGCCTCCTCCAACTCCGGGCCTTGGCCGGGCCCGAGGAGGCCGGCGGCGAGGCCGGGCGCCGGGCGAGGAGGGGAGGCCGGGGAGACGGGGGGAGGGCGGCGAGGGATGGGGCGAAGGGGGCGGAGGGGAGGCCGGGGGGAGGCAGGAACGGGTTGAGGCCGGCGGGGTCAAGGGATGAGTTGAGGCCGACGGGGTCAAGGGAGGACGCGAGGCCGGCGGCCTCCAGGGACGGGTTGAGGCCGGCGGGCTCGCGCGACGCTCCGCTCGACGACCCGAGGGACCCCACGAGGCCCAACGGTCCCCGGGGAGCCTCCAAGGCGGCGGCGGTGGCGGCGGCACCGGCGGCCATCTTGAGGCCATCCGAAGAGGCCGCCAACCTCGCAGGGCCGCCGGCGGCCATCCTGAGCACATCGCCGCGCCGGCGCGGCGGGCCGCCGGCGTTGCCGTTGACTCTCGGCCCGTTGACGGTGCACAGCTTGGGCGTCGTCGGGGCGGGGGCGGCGGCCATCTTGCCGCCGGGCTACCGGAGCACGCGGCTCTTCGCCAGCCTCCGGAGGCCGGCTCGGCGCTGCCTCTACACCTGCCGGATCGTCGCCGGACCCCGCTGCGAGATCGTGGCCGAGGACGAGCCCGCAAGGGTGCTGGGGGGCCCCACGCCGGACGTTTGCCACGCTCGCCTCCTCCAGGCCTTGGAGGAGGCCGGGGGGAGGCCCCGGGGGCCTCCGCACGTCCCCGGGGCCGGCGATGACTTCTTCGGCCTCACCCACCCCGTCGTCCGGCGGCACCTCCAGGGGGAGGCCGGGGCCTTCATCCACCCCGAGGAGGAGGAGGATGACGAGGAGGACGATGATGACGAGGACGAGGACGAGGACGACGAAGAGGAGGAGGAGGAGGACGGGGCCGCCCAAGCTTTCCCCTACGGCGACATCTTCCTCGGCAGCCCCACGGGATCCGACGACTGACCCCGGTGGTCCCCCCCCCCCCCCACCCTAAATAAATGACCCCGCCCTCCGCTGCCGCCGTGTTTTTTGGGGCCCAAATATTGGGGTTCCTTTTGGGGTGGGGGGACCCCGGCTTCCCCACGGGCGGCGGTCGACCGTTGGGCGAAATTAATACACGTGGGGGGCGGAATAACGCTCGAGAAAAGGCTTTTATTGTCACCAACAATATGGAGGGGGGGGAGGTGACCCCAAATTCCAGGGCCACACCCCCCCCGGTTTCCTATTGGATGTTGTGGTAGATGTTGACGACGTCGGGGTAGTCCCCGAGGGCCTGGAGGAGGCGCTCGGCCTCCTCCCGCGTCCCCTCCGGCAGCGCCACGCGGTCCCGGGGCAGGTACTCGATGGTGGCCGAGAGCGGGCGCAGCCCCGAGGCCTCCAGGCGCTCCCGCACGGCCCGCAGGGACGAGGTCTCGCAGATGAACTGCGGGGGGGGACGGCCAATGGGGGTTGGGGGTGGTCGGGGGACGGCCAATGGTCATTGGGGATGGTCAGGGGACGGCCAACGGTTGTTGGGGATGGTCAAGGGTGGTTGGGGATGGTCAAGGGTTGGCCAACTGTCGTTGGGGATGGTCAAAGGTTGGCCAAGGATGGTTGTAGAAGGTCAAGGATTGGCCAATGGCCGTTGGGGATGGTCAAGGGACGGCCAATGGTCATTGGGGATGGTCAAGGGTGGTTGGGGATGGTCAAGGGTTAGCCAATGGTCATTGGAGATGGTCAAGGGTTGGCCAATGGTCACTGGGGATGGTCAAGGGTTCGCCAGTTGTCATTGGGGATGGTCAAGGGTGGTTGGGGATGGTCAAGGGTTGGCCAACTGTCATTGGGGATGGTCAAAGGTTGGCCAAGGATGGTTGTAGAAGGTCAAGGATTGGCCAATGGCCGTTGGGGATGGTCAAGGGACGGCCAATGGTCATTGGGGATGGTCAAGGGTTCACCAGTTATCATTGGGGATGGTCAAGGGTGGTTGGGGATGGTCAAGGGTTGGCCAACTGTCGTTGGGGATGGTCAAAGGTTGGCCAAGGATGGTTGTAGAAGGTCAAGGATTGGCCAATGGCCGTTGGGGATGGTCAAGGGACGGCCAATGGTCATTGGGGATGGTCAAGGGTGGTTGGGGATGGTCAAGGGTTAGCCAAGGATGGTTGTAGAAGGTCAAGGATTGGCCAATGGCTGTTGGGGATGGTCAAGGGTTGGCCAACGGGGGTTGTAGAAGGTCAAGGGTTGGCCAATGGTCACTGGGGGTGGCCAAGGGTTGCCCAATCGTAATCAGGGATGGAGAACCGAGGGCGCCACCTCCTGCCCCACCCAAACCATCCGATCCCGCCCCCCCTCGCTCCCCCCTCCCCCACCTTCAGCGCCGCCTCCTCTTCCTCCTCCTCCTCCTCCTCCTCCTCCTGGCAAACGTCCTGAGCTCCGGCCTCCACCGCAGCCTCCAGGGCGGCCTCCAGCGAGACGGGGCTCCCCCGCAGGTCCCGGGGGCCACGCGCACCACCCCCTTCTGCTCGAAGCCGTGCCGGGCGCCGTCGGCCATGGCGGCCCTGGTGGTAAAAAAAAAAAAAAAACGGAAAAAGAAAAAACAAAAAAAACAGGAAAAAAAAATAAAAAATAAAAAATCGAGGCTCAGCCTCGAAACCCGACGAGCGTGGGGGCCTCCACGTCCCGGCCTCCGCGCCCCGAGGGAACGAACCCGTTGCGGGCGAGGAGGAGGCGGATCTCCTGCTGGCTCCGCCGCGGGTTGTCGGTGAGGACCTCCAGGAGCAGCGCCCACCCGCCGGCGCCTCGGGCTTCGTAGACGACCCGCGTCGCCGCCGCCGCTCTCTCCTTGGACGGGGAGGGGCGGGGAGAGGGAAGGACGATGGGGTTGGGGGGGTCTGCCCTACAAGTTGTGGGGCGACGGGGCCCCAAAATCCCCCGCCGGGACCTACCGCGCCGTGGATGGCGGCCTCGATGGAGGCCTTGGGCATGTTCTTGGCCCGGCACTGCTCCACCACGTTGGCCAACTGGGCGTTGAGCGCCGGGTCCGGGCCCCCCTCTGCGGGGAGAAAAGGGGCGAGGGGGGGGGATTTGGGGCATGGGGGGGGGTGTCCTGGGAGGTGGGGAGACCCCCCCCCCCCCACCCCCCCGAGATCCCAAAAGACCTTACGGGGGGGGATCTGTGGGGCGGAGGGAAGTCCTGGGGAGGGATCTATGGGGTGGGGAGGTCCTGGGGGATCTATGGGGTGGGGAGGTCTTTAGGATCCGCGGGAGATCATGGAGGGGGTGGGGTGGGGAGGTCCTGGGGGGATCTATGGGGTGGGGAGGTCTTTGGGATCGTCGGGAAATCATGGAGGGTGTGGGGTGGGGAGGGCCTGGGGGGGATCTGTGGGGTGGGGAGGTCCTGGGGGGATCTATGGGGTGGGGAGGTCTTTAGGATCCTCAGGAGATCATGGAGGGTGTGGGGTGGGGAGGTCCTGGGGGGGATGTATGGGGTGGGGAGGTCTTTGGGATCGTCGGGAAATCATGGAGGGGGTGGGGTGGGGAGGTCCTGGGGGGGATCTGTGGGGTGGGGAGGTCCTGGGGGGGATCTATGGGGTGGGGAGGTCTTTGGGATCGTCGGGAAATCATGGAGGGTGTGGGGTGGGGAGGTCCTGGGGGGGATCTGTGGGGTGGAGAGGTCCTGGGGGGGATCTATGGGGTGGGGAGGTCTTTGGGATCCCAGGGATCATCGGGAGATCCTGAGGGATTTGGGGTGGAGAGGTCCTGGGGGGGATCTGTGGGGTGGGGACGTCCTGGGGGGGATCTATGGGGTGGGGAGGTCTTTGGGATCCCAGGGATCATCGGGAGATCCTGAGGGATTTGGGGTGGGGAGGTCCTGGGGGGGATCTGTGGGGTGGGGACGTCCTGGGGGGGATCTATGGGGTGGGGAGGTCTTTGGGATCCCAGGGATCATCGGGAGATCCTGAGGGATTTGGGGTGGGGAGGTCCTGGGGGGTATCTGTGGGGTGGGGAGGTCCTGGGGGGGATCTAGGGGGTGGGGAGGTCTTTGGGATCCCAGGGATCATCGGGAGATCCTGGAGGATCTGTGGGGTGGGGAGATCTCCGGGATCCTGGGGGATCCGGGGGGGGGATTTGGGGGGGTGCAGACAGAGGACCCCGGAGGGGATCCGGGGGAAGGGGATCTGGGGGAAAAGGGGATCTGGGAGAAGGGGATCCGGGGGAAAGGGGATCCGGGGGAAGGGGATCTGGGGGAAAAGGGAGATTGGGGGGAAGGGGATCCAGGGGAAAAGGGGATCTGGGAGAAGAGGATCCAGGGGAAGGGATCCAGGGGATCTGGGGATTCGGGGGAAGGGGACTGGGGGAAAGGGGATCGGGGGGAAAGAGGATCTGGGGGGAAGGGGATCAGGGGAAAAGGGATCGGAGGGAAGGGATCCAGGGGATGGGGATCTGGGGGATGCGGGGACCTGGGGATCAGGGGGGCAGGGATCCAGGAGGAAAGGGGATCCGGAGGAAGGGGATCAGAGGGAAGAGGATCGAGGGGAAAAGGGGATCTGAGGAAAGGGGATCAGGGGGAAAGGGATCTGGGGATCTGGGAGAAGGGGATCAGGGGATCCAGGGGGAAGGGATCCAGGGGATGGGGATCTGGGGGGAAGGGGATCCAGGGGAAACGGAGATCCAGGGGATCTGGGGATCCAGGGAGAAGGGGATCTGGGGATCGGGGGGACCAGGATCCGGGGATCTGGGGGGAGGGGACCGAGGGGAAAAGGGGATCCGGGGGAAAAGGGGATCCGGGGGGTGGGGATCCGGGGGAAAAGGGGATCCAGGGGGTGGGGATCCAAGGGAAAAAGGGGATCCAGGGAAAAGGGGATCCAGGGGAAAAGGGGATCCAGGGGGTGGGGATCCAGGGGAAAAGGGGATCCGGGGAAAAGGGGATCCAGGGGAAAAGGGGATCCGGGGGAAAAGGGGATCCGGGGGAAAAGGGGACCGAGGGGAAAAGGGCATCCGGGGAAAAGGGGATCCAGGGGGTGGGGATCCGGGGAAAAGGGGATCCAGGGGAAAAGGGGATCCAGGGGAAAAGGGGATCCGGGGAAAAGGGGATCCAGGGGAAAAGGGGATCCGGGGAAAAAGGGATCCAGGGGGTGGGGATCCAGGGAAAAGGGGATCCGGGGAAAAGGGGATCCAGGGGAAAAGGGGATCCGGGGAAAAAGGGATCCAGGGGGTGGGGATCCAGGGGAAAAGGGGATCTGGGGGAAAAGAGGATCCGGGGGGTGGGGATCTGGGGAAAAGGGGATCCAGGGGGTGGAGATCTGGGGAAAAAGGGGGTCCAGGGGGTGGGGATCCGGGGTAAAGGGGGATCCGGGGGAAAAGGGGATCCAGGGGAAAAGGGGATCCGGGGGAAAGGGGATCCGGGGGAAAAGGGGATCCGGGGGAAAGGGGATCCGGGGGAAAGGGGATCCGGGGGAAAGGGGATCCAGGGGAAAAGGGGATCCGGGGGGTGGGGATCCAGGGGAAAAGGGGATCCAGGGGAAAAGGGGATCCGGGGAAAAGGGGATCCAGGGGAAAAGGGGATCTGGGGGAAAAGAGGATCCGGGGGGTGGGGATCTGGGGAAAAGGGTATCCAGGGAAAAGGGGATCCGGGGGGTGGGGATCCAGGGGAAAAGGGGATCCAGGGAAAAGGGGATCCGGGGAAAAGGGGGATCCAGGGAAAAGGGGATCCGGGGGGTGGGGATCCAGGGGAAAAGGGGATCTGGGGGAAAAGGGGATCCGGGGGAAAGGGGATCCGGGGGAAAGGGGATCCGGGGGAAAAGGGGATCCAGGGGAAAGGGGATCCAGGGGAAAAGGGGATCCGGGGGAAAGGGGATCCGGGGGAAAGGGGATCCGGGGGAAAAGGGGATCCAGGGGAAAAGGGGATCCAGGGGAAAAGGGGATCCGGGGGGTGGGGATCCAGGGGAAAAGGGGATCTGGGGGAAAAGAGGATCCGGGGGGTGGGGATCTGGGGAAAAGGGATCCGGGGGAAAGGGGATCCAGGGGAAAAGGGGATCCAGGGGAAAAGGGGATCCAGGGGGTGGGGATCCGGGGAAAAGGGGATCCAGGGGAAAAGGGGATCCAGGGGGTGGGGATCCGGGGAAAAGGGGATCCAGGGGAAAAGGGGATCCGGGGAAAAGGGGATCCAGGGGAAAAGGGGATCTGGGGGAAAAGAGGATCCGGGGGGTGGGGATCTGGGGAAAAGGGGATCCAGGGGAAAAGGGGATCCGGGGGAAAAGGGGATCCAGGGGAAAAGGGGATCCGGGGGAAAAGGGGATCCAGGGAAAAGGGGATCCAGGGGAAAAGGGGATCCGGGGAAAAGGGGATCCGGGGAAAAGGGGATCCAGGGAAAAGGGGATCCGGGGGAAAAGGGGATCCGGGGGGTGGGGATCCAGGGGAAAAGGGGATCCGGGGGAAAGGGGATCCGGGGGAAAAGGGGATCTGGGGGAAAAGAGGATCCGGGGGGTGGGGATCCAGGGGAAAAGGGGATCTGGGGGAAAAGAGGATCCGGGGGGTGGGGATCTGGGGAAAAGGGATCCGGGGGAAAGGGGATCCAGGGGAAAAGGGGATCCAGGGGAAAAGGGGATCCAGGGGGTGGGGATCCGGGGAAAAGGGGATCCAGGGGAAAAGGGGATCCGGGGGAAAGGGGATCCGGGGGAAAAGGGGATCCGGGGGAAAGGGGATCCGGGGGAAAGGGGATCCGGGGGAAAAGGGGATCCGGGGGAAAGGGGATCCGGGGGAAAAGGGGATCCGGGGGAAAAGGGGATCCGGGGATCCACCCACCGCGGGCGGCCGTGCGCAGGAGGAGGCCGAGGCGCTGGAAGAGGCGGCTGCGGGCGGCGTCGCGCGGGCCCTTGACGTTGCGCACCTTGGACCAGCGGTTGTGGCCCGCCCCGCGCCGCGGCCCCGCGACCGCCGGGCGCAGCGCCCACAGCCACCGGGACGCCCGGGGACACCGCGACAGGGCCACCGGGGACGCCATGGGGCTGGGGGGGGGGGGGGGGGGGACAACACGGACGGGGGACGCACGGCATGAGGTGGGGGCTCCGGGGGGGCTGGGGTCGCTTGCAGCCCGTGGGGATCCCATAACTTGGGGCCACCACCCCATAAAAGCCATAGGTC
>NW_026109732.1:0-32500 GCF_013377495.2 Cygnus atratus
GGCAAAGAATGCAGGAAATTTCTAGTACGTTAGCATTACTCTGTTAACAGAACCAACGTACATGCCGCTTGCTGTTCCTAGTTTTTTGGTTTGGTTTTCCTTTCAGCAGTCTCCCCAAAGGCTTTTCTGGACACGTTTTGTATCTTTTTTGTTCTTCCAGGATTCATTCGTCAGGAAAGACAACCATGAAATCTGAGGGCTGTGGACAACCATCTACCAGATGGTTGCTGCAGTTGCCTTTGGTCACGTCATTCGTGCTTTTAGCTCGCCCTTTCCTTTATCTTGAGTTGAATTTTTCTTGCAGCGCTATGTTTGCAGTGGTAACATTGCTGCCGAGGTGTTTTTTGACTAAAAATGATCTTAACTGTAGTAGTGAATTCACAGAGTGTGGCTTTGTGTAATGATCACAACTTTTTTTTTCCTTTGTCACAGATAGGAGAAAAGCTCTTTCCAGAGAGATGGAGAAGGAATTAATTATACCTCTGCCTCATCCTGTGAGACCAGAAGACAATGACTGACTAACCGTAAGCTGCGATTCTCAGGAGTCGCATGGCTAAGAGTCTCGGGTTCCTTCTCTGCCTGCCCCCCAGGGCCTTAGGCATGAGAAATCTTAGGCTTAATGTTTTTTGCCTATGAAATACTGTCGCGTTAAGGGGCATAGCTGAGCTAACTGTTACGGTTCTGGTCGGATTCAGGGTACTGAACTATCACGGTCACGGATTCACCTAAATAACATAGCACACCCTCGCTCTAGTTGCGTTCAATGAGAACTGTCACGGCTAGGAACAATGCACTGAACAGCAATTTATTACAGCAACAAGGACACAGGTTCTTTGGATCGCCGGCGGTAAATTCACTGTCCGCGAAAGCAAGCGAGCACGCATGCTCAGCGCCCAGTGGTCGCACCTTGGAGGCACGGAGCTTTTGGGATGGAGGTGTGTTTTGATCTTATGATGATACTAGAATGAGCAAAAGTTCCCTAGAGTACAGTGTTTTGTTAAAAACACGACAGGTCGTTGGCTCAGGGTAGCAAACGTGCAGCTTATCGGTCTCAGTGTGCACAAGAGCATCGGGTCCCCATCTGGTCGCAGAGCCTATCCGTGGTGTTTCCACTCCGCCTTACGCTCCGTCCTGTTCCTTAGAGTCAGCACACCGCGTTCCCCTAGTGCGATAGCATGTGAAGTTGGAGGTCTAGGGAACGCTTAGGTAGCGCAGCTGCCCTCCACCCTGAAAGCTTCTTCAGTGGTGTACGCTTTCTTTAAAAGGTGAATATGAGTTTAATTGGCCTAGTTACCTCAGGCAATTACTCCGCAACTACCCAAAGCAGCGATAGTGAGAAGCCCACTTCCAGCATCTGCTCCCCACGCAGGGACGGACGGGTGGACAGACGGACGCCGCTCTTTGCCTTACCTGCCAGGGGAAGGGGAGAACGACCGGGCAGGGAGCCCCACCGCAGCCCCCCTCCCGGGAGTCCTGCACAGCAGTTTAATAAAGTTTGCTTTCCGGCCCGTGCCCCCTTTGGTGGTTGCCGCCGCGGTAAGTGGCTGTCGCCGTCTGCGTGTGGGTGCAGGTTCCGTAGCGGGGTGGGTGTGGAGGGGGCAGGGGCCCGGAGGGGGGGTGGCCCCGTGTCCGTCGGCCGGGGTGCGGGACCAGCCCTGCCGGGTGGGGGGGCAGCTGCCTATTGCGGGACCGGGAGGGCAGCTCGGTGCTGTCTTTGCTCCCCGGGCTGGGGGGGACTGCTCTGTGTGGTGGGGGCTGCTTGCAGAAGCGCAAGTGGGGGTGGGCTGGGGGTTCCCGGCAGGACCCCCAGGGCAGGGGATGGCGTTGCGGAGGCCGGGTCCCGCGGGATCGGCGGCTGGGTCAGGGAAAGGCCAGGCAGGGATGGCACGGGGTGGCAGGCGCGGGTCTGCGGGTGCTGGGCTGCAGGTCGGGAAGCCCGGGGCTGGCTCCGCGGTGTCCGCAGTGTCAAGCCGCCAGGAGCACCTTCTCCCACAGCAAGCCGGGAGTTGTGGTCAGTTGGGCTCTGAGCTTCCCGTTGCCCACGTTGGGTTCGTTGTTATTATCTCCCTGCCTTTTTTATCCTGGTAAAAAATGTACTGTTTCAGCTTGCCGTCGCTCAGCTTCCCAGCCGTGAGCGGCACGTTGCCCAAGGCAGATCCTGAGGCCTCCCTGAGGCGGCGTGGGGTGCAAATTTCTGCTGTTTTCGTTTGTGCTTCTGGGAAAATGGTGTGGGAAGCTGTGCCTGCTCGCCTCGGGACGCCCCCTGCCGGCGAAAGGCGGGTACTGTAGGCGGCGCGGGGCGGCGCAAGCGCGGTGGCGCCCCCGGGCGCCCTCTGCCGCCCCCTGTCGGCGCAAATCGGGTACTGCAGGCGGCATGGCGCATGCGCAGTGGCGCGCCCGGACGCCGTCTGCCGGCGAAAAGCGGGTACTGCAGGCGGCTCTGCTCCGCGCATGCGCGGTGGCGCCCCCGGGCGCTCCCTGCGTCCCCCTGCCGGGAAAAATCTGGTACTGCAGGCGGCGCTGGTCCGCGCATGCGCGGTGGAGTCATGGGCGCCCTCTGCCGGCCCCTGCCGGAGAAAAGTGGGTACTGCAGGAGAGGCTGGGCGCCGCATGCGCGGTGGCGCCCCCGGGCGCTTCCTGCCGGCGAAAAGGGGGTACTGCAGGCGGCGCGGGGCGGCGCAAGCGCGGTGGAGCCCCCGGGCGCCCTCTGCCGCCCCCTGCCGGCGAGAATCGGGTACTGCAGGCGGCTCTGCTCCGCGCATGCGCGGTGGAGCCCCCGGGCGCCCTCTGCCGCCCCCAGCTGGCGCAAATGAGGTACTGCAGGCGGCGCTGCTCCGCGCATGTGCGGTGGAGCCCCCGGGCGCCCTCTGCCTCTCCCCTGCCGGCGAAAAGCGGGTACTGCAGGCGGCGCGGGGCGGCGCTTGCGCGGTGGCGCGCCCGGGCGCCGTCTGGCGCCGTCTGCCGGCGAGAATCGGGTACTGCAGGCGGCGCTGGTCCGCGCATGCGCGGTGGAGCCCCCGGGCGCCCTCTGCCGGCCCCTGCCGGAGAAAAGCGGGTACTGCAGGCGGCGCTGGATCGCGCATGCGCAGTTTTTTTTCCTGCGAGTGATGCTACTACATTGATTTTGTTTTTGGGGTGTAATCTGTTATGCTGCTAGATTTTTCTTCCTGTGTAGAAGAAGGGTTGAGCTAATTCCAGTTAGCTTCAGTAACTTGCTTTCTCATATTGTCATTTCAATATTCAAAGCTGAAGCAAAAGCATTGGTATTGTTGCTGCTAGAGAGACACCAGTTCTCCTGTCTGCACTCTGCATGCTGTTCAGATAAGCTAGAAAAAAATAAAGGAAAAGAAAAACAGCTGCTGCTCCTCCTGCTCTCTTTCTACTTTCTCGTGCTTTGCCCCTCCCCTTTCCCAGGTGATTGGGTTTGGGTTCCAGGCAGAGCTTAATGGTAAGTGAGTCACAGGCATCCCCTCAGAGAGCTCATTCTGCCTGGGCTGCACTTTGGGGTAAGTGCTTTGGTTTTCCTTCAGTCAGTTGCAGGGGTCTTTAGGTGGTTAAGAGTCTACAGACTGATGCGTTTCCAAGCAGAGATCAGTACGTCCTTCTTTTTGAGGTAACAACTAGTAGGATCTGTTAGAGGCAGTTCTGCGGAGGGCTGACATAGGGCCCGAGACTGATTAAAGAGGCAGGATCCATGAAGTAGTGGGGAAGGGAAGAAGGTAGGCACTCCGGGTTTAGGAATTGATCTGGTAACTCTGTGCAGAGACCAAGGTAAGAAATATTAAGTATTGCCTTGGGGGTCGGGTGAGACTCCGTGTGATGTGTGACTGAGACATACTTTTGTACGAAGCGAGTGTGGAGCGTCCTGATCCGCGGTTCCGTAGCTCCGCGAGGGGCATGGCCGGAGACAGCCGAAGCGTGAGATAAGAGAGAGAAAGGAAGCGTCTCGGGAAATTTGGTGTACGGTAGCCCTTGCACGGGGAAGTGCTTGGCAGTACACCAGGGAAATTTGGTGTACGGTAGCCCTTCCACAGTGAAGTGCTTGGCAGTACACCCCCCATTTTCCAGAATCAGAATGTTAGTGTGTGGTACCCTGCAGGAGGGAAATTTCTGTAGCAGCACACTGACAAGGGCTAGGAAAAATGGGAAATATGAGTTCCAGGGGACAGGGAGATATCCCTGGGGGAGTGCCTGCCGACAGGTCTTCCTGAAGAATGATAAGAAATTGGAAAAATAATATCAAAATCAGAGGAGATGATAAAAGAAAGGAAAAAAAAAAAAAGGTTAAATATTGTGTATCAGTCAGCATAAATATTGTGTATCAGTCAGGACAAAAGAACTAATTAAGGAAACAGCAGTATTTTGGCCAAAATACGGGTCTGATGAAAATTCAGGCTTTAAATTTATATGTAAACAATAAGATTCCTTTTTCGGAGAAGGAGCCAAGTTATGCTCCCTATAATCCTAATATTGCACCGGTGGCAGCAGCAGTCGCTCCAGGAAGGGAGACAGGGACTGTAATTAACACTATCCCTAGAGAAGGAGCGTACTCTAGGCTCTGGCAAGAATTAGAACAAGGTAGAAGAGATGCTGAGAATTTTGCCTTCCCTGATACTAACAGTACTAACGCTAACTGTGTATCCTCTTAGGTGAACTCCCCCCTCTCCTTACCGGCAGAGAGGTTAGGAGTCTTAAGGAGGAGATGAAGTCCTTAGTTGAGGACCCCAACAGGCTAGCTGAACTCTTAGATCAGTTCCTAGGACCTAACTTACGCTCTTGAGGGGGAATTATGTCTATAAGTATGTTGTTTACAGGGAAAGAAATGGGAATGATCGGGAGGAGAGCTGCTATACAAAAATGGGAGAGAGCTCATCCTCCAGGACCAGGGGTAATACCGGCAGGGTAGAAATACCCACTTGCTGATCCTGGCTGGAATAATAATAATGCACAACACAGAAATCATATGAGAGATTTGGGGTCAGAATGAGAAAGTACTCGTGGATGAATCCCAAGGACCTGGTATCCCAAGGTCTCTTGAAAGTTCATTTTGTGATTAAAGCCTGGCAAGATACACAGAAAAAGCTCCAGAAGGTGGGGGGATGTAGTGAACAGTCACTGTGGGGGGCCCTCCTGTGGGAGGCCCTGGAGGTGTATATTGGGAGGGGAGATGAGAAGGAAAAGCAGAGCGCGAAACTAATGGTATTGACGGTGTAGCGGTAGTGAGGCGGAGGGTTAGAGAAAGAGGAAGAAAATTTTCAGGGGGAGTCAGGGCCAGGATGGAAAGGAGAGGAAGAGAGATGAAGGAATGGCAGGCAAGGAAAGCTCAGGGACAGGCTTTGAAGCGTGGCCAGGCTGGCCACTTCAAATAGCAATATCCGGAGTGGAAGGAGGAGGAGAGAAGGAAAATGGGAAAGTACAGGCTGGAGAAAGATAGAAGTGTTAAAAAGGGTTAGTGAAGGTGTTAAAGGTGTGGTATGTAGCGTTTGACAGAGCTGTTTGAAGTTGAACGAGTAGGGAAAGAGGATGAAGGCATTATCTAAGTAACAGTCTAGAAGTTTTGGTATATTTGCTGTGGTGTTTGGTCAGTTTCCCAAGTACTGGGGAGGGGGGGGGGGGAGGGGCAGCCTGCTCCGGCCCCCCCCCCGAACCTTGCTATGTGAACCCAATACACTGGGGCAGCTAGATCATTACTGGCTTGTAAAGTATCAGGGATTAAATTAACTAATGAAACCCTAAAAGTGATGGGGGTAGAAGGGGCTGGGATAACAGTGCCACTTTTGGGGGATACCAGGCTGAGAGTAGGGGATAAAATGATCGCTGGGCAATTACTGTATGTACCAAAGGCAGGGACTAACTTGTTGGGAAGGGATTTGATGATGACATTGGGCATTCAAATGGCAAATTGTTAGACTGGAATAACAGTGTTATTAATGGAGTGCTCTCAGGCCCTGAGAGCAAAGATCTATTCACCTCTGACTGGAAAGACCCGGAAATGGGGGCGGAAGCAACAATACAGGCGGACAGTTTTACCTCAGGGGTTTACAGGGCCACCAATTTATTTGGGCAAGTTCTAGAACAGATTTTGGAGCGATTACAACCTCCCGAGGAGGTACTACTGTTACAAATATGCAGATGATCTTTTATTGTCAGGACAGGAGAAAACAGTTGTGAAGGAAGCTACTGACAAGCTATTCGACTTTCTGGGAAAGCAGGGCTTGGGAGTATTGAAAAATAAATGACAATATGTAGAAGGAGAAGTCAGGTATTTAAGGCATCTAATGTCTGAGGGAAAATGAAGAATAAATCCAGAGAGGATTCAGGGAATTGTTGAAAACTAAGAAAGAATTTAAAAGTTTTAAGAGAGAGATTTTTTTTTTTTAAGGAATCAGGAGCCACGAAGTCTGAGGGAAAATGGATGCTCCCTGCTGGGAGAGAAATGCTGAATAAAGCACCAATGAGGCAAATATTAACTGTCGTACATCAAGAGAGTCATTGGCAGGTGCAAGCAATGTGTGAGGTTGTGCTAAGAAAGTATGTCTGTGTAGGAATATACACTTTAGCAAAGCAAATATGCAGAGGATGTACCATATGTCAAAAGGTAAATAAAAAGGTCATCCGTAACCCACCTAGAGGGGGACGGGCGCCAGGGATTCGACCTTTCCAAAGCATACAGGTAGACGTTACCGAATTACCTGAAGCAGGGAGACTTAAGTACTTGTTTGTCCTAGTTGACCACGTGACTGGATGGGTGTAAGCTTTCCCCTCGGTATCTGCCACTGCGAACACGGTGGCTAAGGTATCACCGGAGCAAATAGTCCCTAGATGTGGGATAGTTGAAAACATTGATTCAGATCAAGGAAGTCACTTCACTTCACAAGTACTGCAAGGGTTAATGCAGGCCTTAGAGATTGAATGGAATTTTCACACCCCCTGGCACCCCTCCTCTTCTGGGAAGGTAGAGAGAATGAACCAGACATTAAAGAAGCAATTAACTAAATTAGTGTTAGAAACCCAACTTCCTTGGGTAGAATGATTACCTTTAGCACTCCTCCAGGTTCAAACAGCACCGAGAAAGGATCTAGGAATTTCACCGCATGAGATGCTGTTCAGATTCCCCTATCTGGGCAGAAGGGATGAGATACCGCAATTCGAAAGAAGAGAGAGTTTTCTTAAGAACTGTATTCTGGGGTTGTCCTCTTCTTTGTCATCTCTCAGAACCCGTGGGTTGTTGGCTCAAACCCCACCTTTGGAATTCCCCATTCTCCACCATCAGCCAGGAAATTGGGTCCTGATTCGGACCTGGAAAGAATCAAAACTCCGGCCTGAATGGGAAGGACTATTCCAAGTACTACTAACCACTGAAACAGCCGTAAGAACTGCAGAAAAAGGCTGGACTCACTATACTCGAGTGAAGATGTCCGTTGACCGTAGTACCTGGGAAGCTCTTCCTACAGAAGACTTGTTGGAAGTTGAAATCGAAGAGAAAAATCTCGTAGCGGACTCTGAGCAGGATTAAAGCTTACAATTGTGAACTAACCTTTTATTTTCACAGGTAACTAATGAGCGTGACTCGTGATTGAGAGAAAGGACTGGCCTATGGCGAATCGAAGTGCTCCCAAGGGGTTTTTGTTCTAGTAGTAGTGTACATATATCTTACTCTTTGTATTGGTAATTATTTGGAAACCTAAGGGTTAAAAATAATGACCGGGAAAAGTCAACTATTAATTTTGTTTCTAGTGATTGTGGGCCTCAGAGAAGGCCTTGGTCAATTGGCAACTTGGAAAAGGCATGACCAGATAATAGTAAGACGGGATACCCCGTCAGAATAGGGGGTGAATGTGACAGAGGGTTACGTACCACAGTCTGTCATGTTTGATGCTTGTGAGGTGTTAGCTTGTGGAGATTTAAATGCCCAATGGCAATTGAGCAGAGAGAACAAATAACTGGGAGAGACCCAACAGCCAGATTGAGAACAGCTGTATGGAAACGATCCTCTATTGCCATCAGAGAAAGGGAGAAACTCAAGGAGAAAACAGGAGAGAAGACAGGAGGCCCTCTTTGAAATGTGGCAGTTCAAACATTTGAGATTGAAACAGGGTATGGGGATGTGAATGCCCGGATAGAATGGGTCAAATATACTGTCCAGAGTCTCAACCATAGCAATTGCTATGCTTGTGCCTCGGGACGACCGACTGCCCAGACAGTGCCCTTCCCATTGGGGTGGACCAGGGATGTCCAGGGGATGCGATGTATGATTGCATTGTACCAAGAGAAGACTGCCTGGGGAAATGAGGCCTGTAAGTCTCTCTCTTTGCTGTTCCCTTCCTTGCGTGATAGCAGTATCAGGGTTCCCCCTGCATTCTCTACAGCTATAGGTAACCATACAGCTTGCCTATCACGGCAAGGCAGGAATCAAATTGCTTCAGGGTTTGAGTCGCTGTTCTGGTGGGTAACAATCAATAAGAGTATTTATTATAATCAGCAGATATTCATAAATTATACAAGGGATGCGATAAGAGAAATCGCTGAACAACTAGATGCCACCAGCAGAATGGCTTGGGAAAACAGAATAGCATTAGATATGATGATCGTGGAGAAAGGAGGTGTGTGCGTGTGATACTGAGCAACCGTTGTTGCACTTTTATACCCAACAATACTGCCCCGGATGGCACAGTAACTAGAGCGTTGCAAGGGCTTACTGCCCTTGCCAGTGAATTGGCAGAATAATTAGGAACAGGCACTTCCATCACAGGGTGTTTGGAATCTTGGTTTGGTAAATGGAAAGGGATCATAGTGTCCATATTTGCATCCTTGATCGTAGTAGCAGGAGTTTTGACGGCCATTGGTTGTTGCATTATCCCCTGCGTAAAAGGACTAGTACAGTGGTTAATTGAAACTGCACTGTTGAAACGAATGACCATGGAGCCACCACCTTACTCAGATAAGGTGATGATATTAGAGGAGATGGAAAGCAAAGAAGGTGAAGAAGAGGAAGATATCTACCAAATTACACCTTAGAGAAAAGTTCTGCAAAAATCAACAATTGATAAAGAAGAAAAGGGGGGAATTGTGGGAATAAAAATGTTGTTTTTGCAGAGTTACATCGTTTAGAGGGAAGGAATGTGGCGTTGAGATAGGCTTGCAGTGATAAGAGAGCTTAACAGACAACCTTGTAAAATGCAGACAACCGGACTCCTTAGAGCAAGTAGGTGAAAATCACGGTGTCAAGTCAGGTAAGTGGAGAAACATTACCACTTCAAACAGTGAAAAAGTCAAAAGAAATATGAAATTTAACAGGCCGGCAACTGAAGGCCATGTATTGTCTGTGAAGCGTCAGATAGGTTGTGAACCTGGAATACCCAGTCAATGGGGAAACAGGGGAGGGTCCCGGTCATCGAGAAAGAAAATATATAAACCGTACTATGTGACTAGCAGGTGCGCTCCTGCTTGTGGGACGCGTGCCATTGCGATCGCGAATAAATTACTGCTTCACTGAGCTCCTCGCCTGAGCCTAAGTTACTGGCTACGGAGTGTTTCTCACACTCCCCGCACATAATCCTGGCTACAATATACCGTGTTATTGAAGGTGTCTTTTAAACGACATTGATAGAAACTCAGGGGCGATAGTACTGACCCTGGGTGTGGAACTATCCATACAGGGAATAATCCATACTGTACCAAATATGGTAGCCGCAGGAATGCTAATATAGGTAGCGCACACCAGATGCACCATGAGAATCCTGTAACTGGATGGCCTGTCCCAAATGGCGAGAGGTGGTACTGGCTACGTGGCAATAACGCCAGGAAGGTGTTGCCCCTGGGATGGAAGGGAGCTTGCACCCTGGAGGCAATAATTCCAAATGTAACTGTTATTGAAGACCCACAAAGCCAAAGCCCCCTTGAGACCACACGCAGGATTAAGCGGACTCCAGATAATTCTCTAGTAAAATTCTATAGTATTTCACAGCTTTGCAACGTGGTTTTTACCTTGGTTAGGGGTGGGTGAATTAGAAAAAGCTATTGTAAATATCTCTGCTATGACTGAAGAACTAGAAAATAAGTTTGATAAGTTTGCAAAAATAGTACTGTAGAATCGAATAGTATTAGATTCATTAATAACCTCATAAGGAGGAGCGTGCACTGTAATTAATGCTTGTTGCTGTATATACGTAGATCAAATGGGACGAATTTGACTGATATTTGGGGGGAAAAAAAGTATGTCGAGGGGGGTGGGGGGGAAAGATCCTACATAGAGTAGCTCAAGATGACCGTTCCTGGGCATTTAGAAACATTTGGGAGAAACTAACTTCGTGGTTACCTGAACAGAATTGGCTGAAACAACTATTTGTTGGTATTGTAAAAATAATGGCATTGTACACCTACCATCCCTCGTGACATCTGAAGAAGACTATTGCGCCTTAATGTTGGAAAAACTCAGGAGTGTGGTATGTGAAGAGGTGCAAAAACAACAGTAGGAGTAAGGAAAGAAGAGGGGGGAATTGTGAGAAACTGAGTTGTGTTTTTGCAGCGGAGAACTAATTTTCTGTATTCCAAGGTAGTTGTGTAGTCATAATAAGGAGAAATGCTACGTGGGTAAGCGGAGAGTGGAAGGCCTCACTGTTCCAAAACAAGGCAGAAGCTTGAGGAAAAACAGGTTGAGCAGTGTGGGAACAACAAAACAAAGATCACAGGTTCTTGAAACATAAGAAAGGGGGGAAAAAAAGAAAGTAAGAAGGGAGAAATTAAAGGGTTGAAGAAGAAGTAAAATTGTACATATATGGTGTAGAGGAGCGTCGAGTAGCTTGTGACCCTGTAGTGCTCGGCCAATGAGGAAACAGGGGAGGTGACCAGGTGTCGGGAATAGGGCACAAACGTTGATGCTTTGCTTACTGTAACGCGCTCCCAATTGGCAGGACGCCCGCCACTGTAACTGCGAATAAAACAGCCTCACAGAAGATCGCGTGTGAAGCAAATGATTTGAGATGTTTCTCGCAGATACCCCTGGTGAGAGAGGACCGAGAACACCCGGGCCTTCTTTTTTTAAAAAAAAAAAAAAAAAAAGGCAACACAGGGGCAACCGCAGGGTCGCCGTCCCACAGGGAAGCGGCGCAGTGATTGGCTGGACCCTGAGGGCGGAAGTGGCGTCCGGACGTGCCTTCCCTGAGGGCGGAAACGCTCCGTGATTGGCTCGGAGGAACCCAGGGCGGAAGTGCCGTGCAGGGCTTGCCGGCACTATGGGCGGAGGCTGTCGGGCCGGGCCGGACCGGGCTCGGGCCGGCGAGGCGCGGTGCAGCAACGAGGTTGGTGGTCGGGGAGGGGCGGGGCCGGGCCGGGAGGGGGCGGGGTGGCGGGCGGTCGGGGCGCCACGCGGTCGGCAGCTTCTGCGGAAACGGCCCTTGTGCGGGGCGGGGGCGGCGCCGGACCGGACCGGACCGGGCGTGCGGCGGGGCCTGCACTGCGCGGGGCTTCGGGGGGCTGGGGGAGAGGGGGGCGGAGCGGCGGGAGGCGGTGCGGGGGGGGGGGGCGGCGGTTGTGTGCGCTTGGCCGACTCCCCTCTGGGTTGGATGGACTGCTCCGTCCCGAGGCATGCTGGGAGCTGTAGTTCTGTGTTGCCGGGCGGCCACATGGGCTCCGGGGTGCGCAGCTGGTCTTTCCCCGAGCCGGGGCTGGGCCGTGCGCACCGGGAGGCGCAGGTTGCCGCTGGATGCAAGTTTAAGCTTGGAAATAAAGGGGGAGTGAGGGAAGAAAAAAAGCAAGGCCTTACAGAGCCTCAGCTCCACCTAGGAGCAAATAACGGTCTGTCTGCTTCTGGAAGAACTTCCCACCGCTGAGGACGGATGGGGCGGACCCCAAAAGCTAGATGGGGTTGTGTGAGAGCTGGTGATAGTGCCAGCAGGACTCCACAGCCGACAGGAGACATCGTTGGCCTTGATGTCCGTCACAACGGAAAATGCTCGTTTAATCCAATCTGGGGAAGTCTGTCAAACTCTCAGACAGAAACAATAGCAGTGAGACTCTTATGCAGTCATGGTGAAAGTTTAGCATAGCGAAGAAACAGTGTGTATTAGGTAAGGTGACAAATGGAGTCACACCTCCCAGAAGTCCCAGTTTGAGGTCATTAAGCTTTTTTTCTTGTTGGGGGAAGGCGGAGAGAGCCGAATATTATCCAGGAAGGTGACCAAATCCGTGCCTAAAAAGCTCAGCTGCTAAAGGTTTTATAAATGATCTTTGCACTGCAAGTTTCAGTTTTCATGAAGCCAAATTGAGATAAATCCAAAATTTTCTACGGATTTAAAAGAACGCTTACTAAAATATTCTTGTCATTCACAATAATAATGGAGTGAGTGAACTTGTTCCACACAGTGACCTTACTTTATTATTTTGTTTGTTGTATTCCAGCAAACTGTGTACGATCCCGGGAGCATAGGCACAGTCTTGTGTAGCATTGTCATTCTGCCCCACCGCTCTGATATCTAACAAAGTAATACATTCTGGATGTTGTCTACAAATTCTTTCCTTCCTTATGTAAGAGGTCGATGCGCGTGTCGCCTAGTTTGTCACAGAGCGTCACTGAAGTACTGTTTTATTTGTATTTGTGAAGACAGCAGAATCAAAGACAGCAGGTCGGTGACTCCCACCGAGATGGTCATTAAGATAAAACAGTGAAGTTTCTGGCATATATTAAAAAGCCTGGAGGAATTAGCATAGCTTGCAGGAAAGCGTGCTGGAAAGAGATGATATTTGAGAGCAAGCGTTAAAATGTCGTCTTTTCACCAAGAATGATGAGAACTGATGCGTCTGTCCTGCGTTTGGATAGGTAAGTGAGTTAAGAGGAGCTGAGCGTAGAGTCTGCAGGGGAATTGGGAAATGAATGAGATAATTTAACCTCTTTTCCGTGCGAGCGTGTTTTTGTTTTGTTTTTTAAATCCCATACTTTTGTTATTATCCAGAATTTTTAATATAACTCTGTATTTTAACTGGTCCGGGTTTATGGATAGCAGCTAACTATAGAAAGAAATAAGATCCTGAAGCATCCCTGGTGCCGCTAACTCTACCTCTTTATCTGTTCCCTAAGAAGACGCCCTGGATTTAAAGACGGTGTGTATTAAATGAAGTATGAGAAGAAACAGCTTCTTCGGACACTTGCGCTCCTCTTCTTCAGCTCGTGGAGAAGGCTGACAGCCTGTCTCACTGTCGTCAGTGCTATCCCACCAGCTCCTTTAGGAGCCCAGCACCGCGTTTGGCCTGTTGAGGGGAGCGGGAAGATCGCATTTCTGTGCTGCAACGCCACCATCCACGAGAAGTCAGGTAGGATCTGAAGACCTTTGACATTGCTAAAGAATCAAACCTCAGCTGTCAGCTTTAGCCCTTTGTATTCCAGATGTTTGCTTTGCTGGATGATGGTTTCGTTTTTGATTTTGTAATACATTCTTTGTAGAGGCTTTTTAAGCAGACAAGTAGGTAGCCTCCTTCCCTCGGTGGATTTGTGCGAGTTTTAGCTGAGCTTTGCACATCTGAGCGATTGCCCAGTGGCTGTTCTGGTCTTGACGCATCCCTAAAACCTTTGTCCGCCTCGCCCCTCCTCTTTGTGTATTAAGATGCACGTTTGCGCAAAAATTATGTACACCGTGCATAAGCCCCCCAGTGGTTATGGGGCATTTTCAGCACTTCACAGTAAACAGCTCCGTGTTTACTTAATCACTTAGGCATAGTCCTGGCTTTCAGTGTAGGCATAGCTAATGATTGTTACTCAAGTGGTTATAAAGTTCCCAACGTTTGTTTGTTTATATATATGTATGTGTATATATATATAGAGAGATACATACCCATATGTATATGTATGTATATGCATAAATGAAACTGAGTCTGTGGAGTAAAAGACTTTTCTGCTTGCAGTATATACTCACGTATCAGCAGACTCATACGCAAGCTGATCCAAACTGGGTGCCAAGCTGTGCCTTTTTTGTCTCCTGGAATATGCAATCTGTGCACCTCAGGTGTACCTTGTCTATTAACTATCTCTTACATTGTGCCACCCCATTAATATCAGTGGATGTACCCAGCACCACCTTGGGGCTACATAGAACGTGGAAATTTCTAGTATGTTAATGTTACTCTGTTAACAAAACTGACGTACTAGCCGCTTGCTGTTTCTATTTTTTTGTTTTTCTTTTCGGTAGTCTCCTCAAAAGTTGTTGTGGACACGTTGTGTATCTTTTCTGTTCTTCCAGGATTCATTCTTCAGGAAAGACGACCATGAAATCCGAGGGCTGTGGACAACCATCTACCAGATGGTTGTTGCAGTTGCCTTTGGTCACGTCATTCGTCCTTTTAGCTCGCCCTTTCCTCTATCTTGAGTTGAATTTTTGTGCAGCGCTATGTTTGCAGTGGTAGCCGAGTTTGCAGTTTGCGGCCGAGGTGTTTTTGATTAAAAACGATCTTAACTGTAATAGTGAATTCACAGAGTGTGGCTTTGTATGATGACTCCCACGATCATAACATTTTTCTCCTTTGTCACAGACAGGAAAAAAGCTCTTTCCAGAGAGATGGAGAAGGAATTAATTAGACCTCTGCCTCATCCTGCAAGACCAGAAGACATGGAGTAACTGTAAGCTGCGATTCTCAGGAGACATACTGAGAGTCTCGGGTTCCTTTTCTGCCCGCCCCCCAAGGCCTTGGGCACGTTGGGTTCACCCTGGGAAGGGCACGTTGCTCAGGGCAGTTATTTCCTCCCCTAGACGACGTGGGGTGCATTTTTCTGCTGCACTTGTGGTTTTCCACCTGTGGTTTTTCACTTGTGGTTTTCCACGTGGTTCGCACTGCTTCCATTATTGAGAAAACGGTTTGGGAAGCTGTGTCTGCCACTTCTCAGGATTTTCTGCCACCACCTGCTGGCAAAAAAAATCAGTAACGCAGGTGGAGCCATGTAGGACTTCTCAGAGGTAAGCCTTCAACGTACGGGGACCCCTAAACTCGTGAGCCGAGCACGCAAGACAAATGTCCGTGGCACAAAGATCAAGGACGACTTCTCAGAGGTAAGCAGCTTTCCCTTTGTTTTCCCGTCCTCTCAGGAGCCCTCCTTATGATGCTTGTACACACTTCAGGCTCACAACACTCATTTTCTCCTCTACTTAGTATTCCTAGTCCCTGGCTAACCCGTCCTCCCTCCCCCCACTTTCCAAAGACCTACGTGCTCTGCTCAGGTCCCTCCTGAGGTCTTACAGATCTTTTAAATCTGCTCAGCGTTCTTTCCGGCTTGTTCTGTGCCATTATTTTTTCCCTGCTCCTTTTGAGAATGTCTGTACCCTTTTCAGATCTCGATTGGGTTGGCTTTTTTGAATCCATCTGCATAGCCTTTTGTTTTTTAGATAGTCTACTAAGGTATGTTACTTCTCCGGTGAGTTATTTTACTACATTGAATTGTATTTTTGTGGTTTGTAATCTGTTACAGTCCTAGATTATTTCTACCTATGTAAAGAAAAGTTTCAGCTAATTACAGTCAAAACCAGTTTTAGTTACCTACTTGGTCATATTGTCGTTTCAATAATCAGGACTGAAGCAAAAGCACAGGAATTGTTGCCTCTAGTAACACTCCACACACTGTTGAGCTAAGCCAAATAAAAAACGCAGCTGCTGCTCTCTTTATCCCTTCCTGTGCTTTGCCCCTCCTCTTTCCCAGGTGATTGGAGCAGGGTGCCGGGTGGGGCCTAATGGTATATGAGCCGCAGGTGTCCTGTCAGAGAGCTCATTCTGCCTGAGCTGCTCTTTGGGGTAAGTGCTTTGTTTTTCCTTCAGTCAGTTGCAGTTTTTTTTTTTTTTTTAGGTGGGTCAGAGTCTAGGGGTTGATGCGTTTCCAAGTTGAAAGAGATAAGTACATCTATTGAAAGTAACATCTAGTAGGATCATTTAAAGTAAACTAATCTATATAGTAGTAGATGCCTTTATTGCATGCAGCTCTTCTTCAGGTGAGTAATTCTTATAGTATAAGTAATTCTTTTCCCATGTTTTGGTCATGACGTTTGTAGCGTGCCTTTTTATGTGTGTGTTTGGCCTGGAGCTGTCCTGCCTGGCAATTAGTGATGGTAGCTAACGTGGTGGTTCATCAGTGCAATAATACATCGTCCTGACTCTTTTGGGAAAGACATCTGGTCTGTCTCTGGGCGAATACTCAAGCTCTGGGCGAGTACTCAAGGGCAGCTGGCACAGAGTCTTTTTTCTTTTTTTCCCAGCAGTAGGTAAACCTTAGGAGGAATCGGTCAAAGGAAACAGCAACTGTCAAGTTCTTGTTCGGCAACTCGGTGACTGGTTTGATCTACTTCTCAGATGTAGAGGCAAATGGACTGCTCTTTTGAAATGATAAAATAAAAAACATGAATTTTGTCAAATGTGGCAGTGCCTGTTTGCAGTCTGTTGCTTTTGCCAGTGGTAGATAACACTTATAAGGAATCGATCGAAGGAAAGAGCGCCTTCTGGAACTGTGAAGCTCTGCGTTGGCAACTCGGTGACTGGCTTGACCTACTGTCCATCATCAGAGGGAAGCGGACTGCTGTTTTGAAAATAAGAAATAAAAAAAATAATTAAAAATTAAAAAAAATTAGGGTGCTGCTCTGTGGCACCTGGAGGACTGCCACTCTGTGTGGCAGTTAAAAGAATGTGATTTGGAGATGGAGAGCAGCAGAGGTAAAGCAGCTGGGAAGATAGGTATGGGTATTGCAGTAGGTAGGCTGTGGTTATGAGGTGCCTCAGGGTGTGCTTTTCGTCTTGTTTCTGCCCTTCCGTCGTGCAGCCTTGGAGAGGTGAATTCCCCATGTTGTGGAGTGGTGCAAAAAGGTGAGAGGGCTGTCAGCCAGATAGTTTCCTTCACCAAAGCTAAGGCAGGTCTTTCAAGAGAAACAGCCTGGTTGTCTGTGCTGTACTCTGCATGCTGTTGACCTAAACCACACCAAAAACAGGGCTGCTGTTCCTCTTGCTCTCTTTACCTCTTGTCATGCACGGCCCCTCCCATTTCCCATGTGATTGGGGTGGGGTGCTGGGTGGGGTGCAATGGTATATGAGTTGCAGGCATCCCATCAGAGAGCTCATTCTGCCTGGACTGCACTTTGGGGCAAGCGCTTTGGTTTTCCTTCAGTCAGTTGCAGGGGTCTTTAGGTGGGTCAGAGTCTATGGACTGATGGGTTTCCAAGTAGAGACTGGTATGTACATCTTTGTGAGGTAACAACTAGTAGAATCTGTTAGAGTAAACCAATCTAGTAATAGGTGCCTGCATTGCATGCAGCTCTTCTTCAGGTGAGTAATTGTTACAGCATGTTTACGGATAGGATGGCAATGTTACTTTGTGTGTTTGCTTTGTGGTTCTGGGTCCCTTATGATTTTTGCAGAATTAAGGCAAATATTATCAAAGTTATAGCGTTGGTGGCAAAGTGATGGAGCAGGGTTTAGGAGATAAGTATCATCGAAGCTCCCTGTATAAGCTCCCTGTATAAGCATGTATCTGAAAACAGCAGCAGTAGGCGTGTAAGGTGTAGTCTTTTTCAGGGTTAGGGACAGTTTGTTCTATTTTTGGAGCTTTTGCCTGTGGTTTGGCTGGCTGTAGAGTCTTTAGACCTTGCAGCCTTCTAGATTTTAAGTGCTTGGAATTCATGTAATAGAGGTATGTTTAGGAGGTGTTGCCAGCTAACTTGTTTTTAAGAAATGGTGGGGTACGGTTCCTCGACCGCATAAGCACGGTAGTATTACGGAGAGACTGAGCAGGGTCACCTTTTTCATCTGTAAAGGGTAAGTCTGTGATTGCTGCTGCCCAGGCACATTTTTGTGCCCATCACTACAGTTATTTTACTACATCAAATAGAGTAAAATTCCAGTTTCTCTTTTAGAGGTGCTATAGGTAGCTTCAGAGAACGGGTAGAAGCATCTGCCATGTGGGGTAGGTAAGCAGCTGAGGTAAAGGAGCGGATGAAAGTAACTGTCCTAAGGGTGCTGTGGCTTTTGCTGCTGTGGTTGCTTTCTCTTCTGTTTATCAGGTGCCACAGGCAAGGTGGGCTGTGATAGTGTTTAGAATAGGAGCAAAGCAGGTCACTTGAGTGCTGTTTGGTTCCTGAGGCAGGTGTTGTAGAGGAAAAAGGTTGTCTGGCGTGGCAGTTCCTGATGGTGGTCTTCCTCAGTAGGTGAAGAGGTGCCTGAAGCCCCATGCCGTGGAGCCTGAGTACGCCTCGCTGAGGATGAAGCCTGCTTTCCAGCAGTTCCCAAAGCTGTGTTGAGGCTGAAATGCTGTGTCTGTGTTTGGGTTGCACCTTGGTGAGTGTAGGGATGGGTTTTAAGTCGGTGCAGCAGAGGGCCAGGCTCCAGTGTCCTATAATGTGTTTTGACCCATCAGCATAGCCTTTTGGTTTTCAGATAGCCTACTCAAGTATGTGATTTTTCCTGTGAGTGATGTTATTACATGGAATTGATTTTTTTTTTTTTGGCATTTAATCTGTTATGCTCCTAGATTTTTCTTTCTATGTAAAGAAAGGTTTGAGCTAATTCCAGCTGAAAAAATTTCAGTTGCTTGCTTGGTGATATTGTCCTTTCAATATTCAAAGCTGCAGCAAAAGCATGGGGATTGTTGCTTCTAGAAACACCCCAGTTCTCTTGTCTGCAGCCTGCATGCTGTTGAGCTAAAACAGATTTAGAAAAAAAAAAGTAAACAAAAACAACAAACAAACCACCACAGCTGCTGCTGCTCCTGCTCTCTTTCTACTTTCTTGTGCTTTGCCCCTCCCCTTTCCCAGGTGATTGGGTTTGGGTGCTGGGCAGGGCCAAATGGTATATGAGCCCCAGGTATGCAATTAGAGAGTTCATTCTGCCTGGGCTGCTCTTTGGGGTAAGTGCTTTGGTTTTCCTTCAGTCAGTTGCAGGGTTCTTTGGGCAGGTTGGAGTCTATGGATTTCTAGATTTTAAGTGCTTGGAAATCACTTACTAGAGGGATATTTAGCAGAGGTTGCTGGCTCACTTTGTTTTTGGGATGGTGGGATACACTTGTGTTTTTGGGTTATATTTGAATCTCTAGATGTATCAAGCCACTTGTGTAACTCTCCAGAGGACTAAAAAGAGCTTGATTACACACTACAAGAGGCTTGACCACGTAGGCGCAGTATTACCAAGAGACTGAGGAGGGTCGTGTCAGAGTTACCTCTTTCATCTGTAAAGGGTAAGTCTGTGATTACCCCTGCCGGGGCTGCTGTGTGTGCATGGCTTTTTGGCATTTGTGGAGCTCAGTTGTTTTTTTTGTGTGTATGTTCTTCCTTTTTTTTTTTGAGGGCCAAATAGTGTGTGTGCTGAGCGTGGTTGGCAGGAGGAGATGGGGAGTTGTCTGGCAGGGGAGCTGTTCAGGACTGGTAGGTTTGCTTTTGGCGCGGCGCCGCCCGGGCAGCTTTTGGCGCGGCGCCGCCCGGGCAGCTTTTGGCGCGGCGCCGCCCGGGCAGCTTTTGGCGCGGCGCCGCCCGGGCAGCTTTTGGCGCGGCGCCGCCCGGGCAGCTTTTGGCGCGGCGCCGCCCGGGCAGCTTTTGGCGCGGCGCCGCCCGGGCAGCTTTTGGCGCGGCGCCGCCCGGGCAGCTTTTGGCGCGGCGCCGCCCGGGCAGCTTTTGGCGCGGCGCCGCCCGGGCAGCTTTTGGCGCGGCGCCGCCCGGGCAGCTTTTGGCGCGGCGCCGCCCGGGCAGCTTTTGGCGCGGCGCCGCCCGGGCAGCTTTTGGCGCGGCGCCGCCCGGGCAGCTTTTGGCGCGGCGCCGCCCGGGCAGCTTTTGGCGCGGCGCCGCCCGGGCAGCTTTTGGCGCGGCGCCGCCCGGGCAGCTTTTGGCGCGGCGCCGCCCGGGCAGCTTTTGGCGCGGCGCCGCCCGGGCAGCTTTTGGCGCGGCGCCGCCCGGGCAGCTTTTGGCGCGGCGCCGCCCGGGCAGCTTTTGGCGCGGCGCCGCCCGGGCAGCTTTTGGCGCGGCGCCGCCCGGGCAGCTTTTGGCGCGGCGCCGCCCGGGCAGCTTTTGGCGCGGCGCCGCCCGGGCAGCTTTTGGCGCGGCGCCGCCCGGGCAGCTTTTGGCGCGGCGCCGCCCGGGCAGCTTTTGGCGCGGCGCCGCCCGGGCAGCTTTTGGCGCGGCGCCGCCCGGGCAGCTTTTGGCGCGGCGCCGCCCGGGCAGCTTTTGGCGCGGCGCCGCCCGGGCAGCTTTTGGCGCGGCGCCGCCCGGGCAGCTTTTGGCGCGGCGCCGCCCGGGCAGCTTTTGGCGCGGCGCCGCCCGGGCAGCTTTTGGCGCGGCGCCGCCCGGGCAGCTTTTGGCGCGGCGCCGCCCGGGCAGCTTTTGGCGCGGCGCCGCCCGGGCAGCTTTTGGCGCGGCGCCGCCCGGGCAGCTTTTGGCGCGGCGCCGCCCGGGCAGCTTTTGGCGCGGCGCCGCCCGGGCAGCTTTTGGCGCGGCGCCGCCCGGGCAGCTTTTGGCGCGGCGCCGCCCGGGCAGCTTTTGGCGCGGCGCCGCCCGGGCAGCTTTTGGCGCGGCGCCGCCCGGGCAGCTTTTGGCGCGGCGCCGCCCGGGCAGCTTTTGGCGCGGCGCCGCCCGGGCAGCTTTTGGCGCGGCGCCGCCCGGGCAGCTTTTGGCGCGGCGCCGCCCGGGCAGCTTTTGGCGCGGCGCCGCCCGGGCAGCTTTTGGCGCGGCGCCGCCCGGGCAGCTTTTGGCGCGGCGCCGCCCGGGCAGCTTTTGGCGCGGCGCCGCCCGGGCAGCTTTTGGCGCGGCGCCGCCCGGGCAGCTTTTGGCGCGGCGCCGCCCGGGCAGCTTTTGGCGCGGCGCCGCCCGGGCAGCTTTTGGCGCGGCGCCGCCCGGGCAGCTTTTGGCGCGGCGCCGCCCGGGCAGCTTTTGGCGCGGCGCCGCCCGGGCAGCTTTTGGCGCGGCGCCGCCCGGGCAGCTTTTGGCGCGGCGCCGCCCGGGCAGCTTTTGGCGCGGCGCCGCCCGGGCAGCTTTATCTCAGATCGAGCTAACGAGCAGCTGAGGTAAAGGACCTGGAAGAGGGAGGTATTGCAGCAGGTACGCTGTGCCTCTGAGGTGCCTCAGGGTGTGCTTTTTCTCTTGTCTCTGAAGGTGCCTAGTGCAGTGCTTGGACAGGGAAATCCCCGTGTCACGGAGCAGTGAGGGAAGGTGAGTGTGTTGTCAGCCTAGTCGTTCCTTAACCGAAGTGAAGGGATGTAGTGGGTTTATGTGGCAAGGTTTTGGTAGCCGGGGGCTCTAGGGGGGTGGCTTCTGTGAGAAGAATCTAGAAGCTGCCCCATGTTAGGTAAGGGTCCTGCTGCCGAGCGGAGCCAATAAGTGATGTTGTTTGCGCCTCTGTGAGAGCATATTTAATTAAGAAAGGAGGAAAAAAAAAAAAAAAAAAACCACGCTGTGCCACACAGCAGCTGGGAGAGCGAGAGGAGTGAGGAACAGCCTTGCAGGTGCCAAGGTCAGTGAAGAAGGAGGGAGAGAGGTGCTCCAGGTGCCGGAGCAGAAGCCCCCTGCAGCCTATGGTGAGGACCATGGTGAAGCAGGCTGTCCCCCTGCAGCCCATGGAGTACCACGGTGGAGCAGGGTTCCACGCTGCAGCCGGTGGAGGAGACCACGGTGGAGCAGGTGGACCTGCACTGATGGAGACTGCGGCCTGTGGAAGACCCCTGCCGGAGCAGATTCCAGGCCAGACCTGTAGACCGTGGAGAGGAGACCACGCAGGAGCAGGTGAGCTGGCAGGAGCTGCTGCCCATGGGGGACCCAGGTTGGAGCAGTTTGCTCCTGAGGGATGGACCCCAGGTATGGACCTACATCTGGAGCAGTTCTTGAAGAGCTGCTGCCTGTGGGAAGCCCATGCCAGATCAGTTCACCAAGGACTGCATCCTGCGGGAGGAACCCCACAGCACAGGGGATGAGGGCGTCCGAGAAGGAGTGGCGGTGAAGAAGCGCTATAGACTGACTGTAAACACCGATCACCTGCACTGCTGGGGGGGAGAAGGTGGAGGAGGGTGGTTGAGGGGGGAAGGTGCTTTTGGTTGCTTTCCTTTGTTTCTCGCTTCTCTAGGTTGTGTAGTAATAAGCAATACATTTTACTATCTTCCTGTGCTGAGTGTGTTTTGCCCATCACAATACTTATTGTGTGATCTCCTCATCCTTATCTCAACCCTTGAGCCCTTTTCATCATATTTTTCTCGCTGTCCTTCTTTGAGGAGAGGGAGTGAGAGAGTGGTTTTGGTGGAGCTCAGTCGCCCACCCCTGTAAAACCACCACAGGGGAAGATGTTCAGGTGTTTCCTTCTCAGGGTCTGAGGTGAGGCTGTTTGGGACAGAGGAGCAGTGTGGCAGGTGGTCGCTTGTGAACACAGTGATCATTTTGTCCTTTAGTAATCCCAGGTGGCATGGGTGATGCTGGCTGTTCCTTTCGAGCTTGGATCTAACTTCCAGGTACAGAGGCAAGTGGACTGCTGTTTTGAAACGATAACATTAAATATGGGGTCACGTATGTTGTTGAAGAATGGGTGCTAATGCTCGCAGCTGAATGTTTATCTTCTGACTGTTTTCCTTTGTTCAGGCTGAAACACAGTGTGCAGTACAGGACGTCACAACCCAAGCTATCTTTGGAGTGACTCTGGTGAGTGAACAGAGGTAGCTGTTATTTTTGGCTGTGGCTGTGACTGCAGTTATTTTACTACATCAAATAAAGTAAAATTCCAGTTTCCCTTTTAGAGGTGCTATAGGTGGCTTAGGAGAACAGGTAGAAGCATCTGCCATGTGGGGTAGGTAAGCAGCTGAGGTAAAGGAGCAGATGAGAGTAACTGTCCTAAGGGTGCTGTGGCTTTTGCTGCTGTGGTTGCTTTCTCTTCTGTTTATCAGGTGCCACAGGCAAGGTGGGCTGTGATAGTCTTCAGAACAGGAGCAAAGCATGTCACTCGAATGCTGTTTGGTTCCTGAGACAGGTGTTGTAGAGGAGAAAAGCTTTCAATATTCAAAGCTGAAGCAAAAATAAATAAACCACAGCTGCTGCTTCTCCTCTTTCTACTTTCTTGTGCTTTGCCCCTCCCCTTTTTCAGGTGATTGGCTTTGGGTTCCAGGCAGGGCCTAGTGGTAACTGAGTCACAGGCATCCCATCAGAGAGCTCATTGTGCCTGAGCTGCGCTTTGGTGTAAGTGCTTTGTTTTTCCTTCAGTCAGTTGCAGGGGTCTTTAGGTGGTTAAGAGTCTATGGACTGATGCGTTTCCAAGTAGAGACCGGTACGTGCATCATTGTGAGGTAACAATTAGTAGGATCTGTTAGAATAAACCAATCTAGTAATAGGTGCCTGCATTGCGTGCAGCTCTTCTTCAGGTGAGTAATTGTTACAGCATGTTTATGGATAGGATGACAATGTTACTTTGTGTGTTTGCTTTGTGGTTCTGGGTCCCTTATGATTTTTGCAGAATTAAGGCAAATATTATCAAAGTTATAACGTTGGTGGCAAAGTGATGGAGCAGGGTTTAGGAGATAAGTATCATCGAAGCTCCCTGTATAAGCATGTATCTGAAAACAGCAGCAGTAGGCGTGTAAGGTGTAGTCTTTTTCAGGGTTAGGGACAGTTTGTTCTATTTTTGGAGCTTTTGCCTGCGGTTTGGCTGGCTGTAGAGTCTTTAGACCTTGCAGCCTTCTAGATTTTAAGTGCTTGGAATTCATGTAATAGAGGTATGTTTAGGAGGGGTTGCTGGCTAACTTGTGTTTGGGAAATGGTGGGGTATGCTTCCTTTTTATTTGGGTTATCTTTTAATTTCTAGATATATCAAGCCACTTGCGTAACTGTCCAGAGGCTTCACAAAGAGCTTCAGTATGCATCGCAAGGGGCTTGACCTGCATAAGTGCAGTATTACGGAGAGACTGAGCAGGGTCACCTTTTTCATCTGTAAAGGATAAGTGTGTGATTACCCTTGTTGGGGCTGCTGTGCATTCATGGCCTTTTGGCATTTGTGGACCTGAGGGTGTTTTTTTATTTTTCTGGCTCTCGTCTCTGTGTTTGAGTCCTCTGCAAGGAGCTGTACTGTTTGTGTGTCCATCACGGATGTGACCTTCTCTTTTTGTTTCTTGTAGCGCAGGGCATGGGCACGGACACTTGAATGAGGCACGAGGGTGAGTGGGCGGCAGTGTGGGCCCTGAGTTGGTCAGTGGATTGTGTTAGTGTGCTTTGCCTGTTGGGCAGGCTTTGGAAGCACCTTGCGACAGCAGAGTACATCTCCTGCCACGTTCCTGAGGTGCGCCAGGCATCAGCGGTTCCAGTTCCTGAAATGCTGGAGATGCTCGGAGTGCAAGAGGAGCTGGGAGCGTGATGCATCTCCTTGGTATGTTAGGTGAGCGAAGCGGTGGTACTGGGTTGGGGAACGTGGGTCTGGGGCTTCTTGGCTGTTGGGGTAGGGGAGGAAAGAAGAGGAGTGGGTATAGACTGTTTTGTGGATTGTCACATTTGTTTGTTCTTTCTCCTCGGTCTAAGCTACGTGACCTTGGCTCAGCACAGTAAATGGAAGCGCTAAGCCTGGATCGGGAAGGTGAGTGGAGAAAAGTTGGAAAAAGGGCATTGGTTTTGGTTTGGTAGTCTATCGGTCCCACCTCTGGGTGAGTCCTCTTTTCCGGGGACGAAGAAGATACTGGGAACATCCTAGTTGGTCTCTGTGGTCCACCTTGAGGATGGATTCAGACCCCTGAGAATTAAGTCCAGGGGCAAATACTGTGTGTTTGGGGGTGGTTGGCAGGGGAAGGCAGGCAGTTGTCTAGAGTTTGTCTATCTGACTTCAGTAGCAGAGCAGGTCAGTGGGCTACTGTTTTGTTTTTGAGGTGGGTGTTTCACTGGAAGAAGTTTGGCTGGTGTGCCAGTGCCTGATGGCACTTTATTTCTGCAGGCGAAGAGGAGCCTCATGCTGGAAGCAATGTCCTGGCTAGCCTTTGTGTTCCTTGATGAGGATGGAACCTGCCTCCCATCATTCCCAAGCTAAGTTGGGGGGCAAGTGCTATGTTTGCTTTCGGGTTTTGAATGCACACATAGGGCGAGGGTCTGTGCTTTTAAGTCATTGCAGTGGATGGGGCATTTTAGGATTGATCATGGTCAGACAGAGTGTGTGGGGGGTGGGATTCTGTCAGGTACAGCTTGAGCACGTGCCAGGCAGGGCAGTTCCAGCTTGGTGTCTGTGTTCTGTGTTGTCTGTGCTGTGCTGTTGCTCTTGATGCTTGGCAGGCCCTGGGGAAGCCATTCTGAGGGCGTTGAACACTTGACCTCACTGGAATAATGTTGATGCTCAATTGGAAGCTGAGCATTTCTTGTCTTGCAGTGGGAGCCTAAAGAAATCACTTCTTCTGTGCATGTAATTTTTTTTGTATCAAATGTTTCTTGATGTGATCATCACATGTTACGTGCTCCTCAGGTCTTGATATCCTCATTGCCTTCTTCCACTGGACAGATTAGATGGGCAACTTGGTAGCCACACTAAAGGTCCTAAATGCTTGTTTCATCATCGTAGGGCTGATCTGAGCACTTCTTGACTTGCAGTTGCAGCCTAAAGTGCAGATCTGTTTCAGGTCTTGTGCATCATATTCAGTTTCAGATGGCATCTGTTTCCATCCTCACTCTTGCAGAAGTCATCTGGGTCGCATCAGGAGCTCTTGCTTGGGAGTTCATTTCCGAAGCATTTTTCTTATGGGGTTTGCACTCCCCATCCTTCCTGGTCTCTTGTCTTAAAGGCAGGCTTTTTATGCCTCCATCATCCCAGTTCTGGCAGTTGCTTCCAGTCACATGTTGTGACATTTGAGTCTCTCCTTGGGACTGCTGCACGGCACCTGTTCTCTGACTTGCTGTCGCCATAGTGCTTCCTTCTGGGAGTCATTTTATTTTGCGCCTTGTGTTCTGTGTTTTGTTTGTAATGTCTTGTAGCGTGCCTGTGTGTGTGTGTTTGGCCTGGAGCTGTCCTGCCTGGCAGTTAGTGATGGTAGCTAACGTGGCGGTCCATCGGTGTACTAATGCATTGTCCTGGACTGTTTTGGCAAAGACATCCGGTCTGCCTCTGGGCACGTACTGAAGGGCAGCTGGCACAGTCATCTCAGTGGTGTTTGGCAAATGTGGAGGGGGAGACTCGAGCTGCTTGCAAGCAGCTGTTTGCATAGTGCTTGAATAGTGCTAGAGGAGAGGTCTGTCGTTGAATCTTGAAGGCTCGCAGATGTGGAGTGTGTGGTTTTTTTCTTTTTTTTTTTTTTTTTTTCCCTCCAGTCCTAGATAAACCGTAGGAGGAACCGGTCAAAGGAAAGAGCTCCTTCTGGAGCTGTCAAGCTCTCATTTGGCAGCTCGGTGACTGGCTTGGTCTACCTCTGAGGTGCCGAGGCAAGTTGTCTGCCGTTTTGAAACGGTAACATTGGCAATGGGGTCCCTTGTGTTGTTGAGGGATGGGTGCTAATGCTGGCAGCTGAATGATTATCTTCTGACTGTTTTCATTTGTTAAAGCTTAAACGCAGTGTACAACCTGGGATGTCACACCCAGAGCTGCCTCTGGCAAGGTGAGCGATGAACAGATGGAGCAGTTATAGTTGGGTTGTGGTTCTCACTGTCACTCTAAGTGTCCCCTCTCTTCTGTTTTAGAGGTGTCGTAGCTGGCTTAAGAGGGTAGATGGAAGTATCTGCCTCGGGGTAGGTAAGTGGGTAGAGGTAAGGCAGCAGGTGAGAGTAACTGTCCTAGCAGTGCTGTGGCTTTGGATGCTGCCTTGGTCTATGCTTTTCTTCCTCTTAGACAGGTGTCTCGCAGAGGTTCAAAGGAGCAAACTGCATTCTGAAGAGCTGCGTAAGTAGGGCGGCTCATCATGAGCTGGGTTGGAGCGGAATGGCCAAGTAGCGTGAGGTGACTCTGAAGGGTCTCTGTCTTGCTTTGCAGGTGCCATGGCAGGCTTTCCACACAAGTGGCTGAGGACTTGAGACCAGAGAGTGACAAGGAGCAGCACGTGCAGGGATGGTTTCCAAGCGCTGCGGTTGCTTTCTCTTCTGTTCATCAGGTGCCACAGGCAAGGTGGGCTATAACATCAGTCTTTAGAATTGGAGCAAAGGAGATGACTTGCATGCCGCAGGGCATCTGAGAAGGGTGTTTTAACAGGAAAAGTTTGTCTGGCATGGCGGTGTCTGATTGCAGTGTGTTTCCGCAGGTGAAGAGGTGCCTGGAGCCCCATGTCATCTAGCCTGCATGTGCCTTGAGGATGAAGCCTGCTTTCCAGCAGTCCCTAAAGCTAAGTTTGGCCCGAAATGCCCCGTCTGTGTCTTGGGTGGGGTTGTACCTTGGTGTCTTGTGTGATATGTGCATGGGGATGGCTTTTAAATCAGTGCAGCAGAGGAACAGAATCCAGTAACAACTGGGTGAAGAGGCCCTGGGTTAATCCTTTTCAGCCTAGTGTGTGCCAGGCAGGGCAGTTCCAGCATGTGTTCTATGGTGTATGTTTGTTTCTGTGTACTATAGTATCCATTTATCAGGTCTTGTTCCCATAGTTCTTGGCTTCTGCAGTGCTTGCTGAGCACCATATCATGGGTCTTAAATGTATTGTCTGGTTGGCACGGGACTAGTAATGAAGTGTTTCTTGTCTTTCATTGGGACTTTAAAAGGCTGATCTCTCTCCAGAGCTTGATGTAGTCTACATTTCTTGATGGCGGCCATCATGGCCCTCAGTCTTGGGCTTGTGTATGTTCACGTACGGTTTGGGAGCCTGGCTCCATGTGGTTTGGGGTCCCGGTTCTGTGGTTTTGGACTAATGTTTCTGGTTTGGGGGGGGCGGATGTGGGTGGCTCTCTGCATGGTGCTGCCCCGGCCTGCCCTGCCGCTGTGTGGTACCGCCCCGGCCGAGTTGGAGCATGTGAGCAGCTGAAGAAAAAGAGCTAGCGAAAGAGAGGTATTGCAGCAGGTAGGCTGTGCCTGTGAGGTGCCTGAGGATCTGCCTTTTCTTTTTTTTTTTTCTTTTGTGGGTGCTTCCTGCAGTCTTGGAGAGGTGAATTCCCACATCGTGGAGTGCTGAGAAAAGGCGAGAGGGTCGTCAGCCCAGTCAGTGTCCCTAAGCAATGACCCCTAAGGCAAGTCTTTCGAAGTGTTTCCCCTCTGTTTCAGTAGGTGCTGTGGCAGGCCTTCCTCAGAATCTGCTGAGGGTCTGAGGTGAAGCTGGGTGGGATAGAGGAGCAGTGTGGCAGGGTGATTACTTGAGAACACAACGATCATTTTATCCCTTTGTTTTCCCAGGTGGTGTGGGTGATACTGGCTGTACTGTTGGAGCTTGGAGCTCAGAGAGGAATGGGTGAGCACAACCGTATGTTGCTTCAGTGATAGTCAGCATTGCGGAGGAGGTGGGCATCAGGGCCGCTGTGCTAGTGAATGCTGGTACTCTGTTTTTGCAGATGATGATAAGCCTGGCAATGGGCTAAGATGTCTCTCAGTGGCTGTGCATTTCTTGAGGTGGAGGGAATTTACCATCCAGCAATCTGAGAGCTAAGTTGAGGGGCACCTGGTATTTGCATGTGTGGAGTGGCTGATGGGAGCTGGGAGCCAGAGCAGCACGGAGCCAGCTGGCTGAATATACTTGGTGCCACTGTGAGGGTGGTTCAGGCTGGGTCACCTTCAGGCTGCTTGAGGCTGGGTCACCAGGCTAATAGAAGGAGCAGGGGGTATTTTGTAGCGTGAGTGTATGTGCCAGGCAGGACAGTTCCTATCTGTCCATCTGTCTTGTAGTGCTGCTTCTGCAGCGCGTGTTCTGTTATGCGCTCCTTGGGTCTTGATATCCTCTTTGCTTCTTGCACTGGACTGACTAGACTGGCAACTTGGTAGCAGCGCCAAAGGTCCTAAACGCTTGTTTTGTCATCATGGGTCTGATCCGAGCACTTCTTGTCTTGCAGTTGCAGCCTAAAGTGCAGATCTGTTTCAGGTCTTGTGCATCATATTCAGTTTCAGATGGCATCTGTTTCCATCCTCACTCTTGCAGAAGTCATCTGGTCGCATCAGGAGCTCTTGTCTTGGGAGTTCATTTCCGAAGCATTTTTCTTATGGGGTTTGCACTCCCCATCCTTCTGGTCTCTTGTCTTAAAGGCAGGCTTTTTATGCCTCCATCATCCCAGTTCTGGCAGTTGCTTCCAGTCACATGTTGTGACATTTGAGTCTCTCCTTGGGACTGCTGCACGGCACCTGTTCTCTGACTTGCTGTCGCCATAGTGCTTCCTTCTGGGAGTCATTTTATTTTGCGCCTTGTGTTCTGTGTTTTGTTTGTAATGTTTGTAGCGTGCCTGTGTGTGTGTGTTTGGCCTGGAGCTGTCCTGCCTGGCAGTTAGTGATGGTAGCTAACGTGGCGGTCCATCGGTGTACTAATGCATTGTCCGGACTGTTTTGGCAAAGACATCCGGTCTGCCTCTGGGCACGTACTGAAGGGCAGCTGGCACAGAGTCATCTCAGTGGTGTTTGGCAAATGTGGAGGGGGAGACTCGAGCTGCTTGCAAGCAGCTGTTTGCATAGTGCTTGAACAGTGTGCTGGAGGAGGTCTGTTGAATCTTGAAAGCTTGCAGATATGTGGTTTTGAATTTTTTTATTTTTATTTCTTTCCCCACCCCAGTAGAGGGTAAACCTTAGGAGGAACCGGTCACAGGAAAGAGCTCCTTCTGGAACTGTCAAGCACTCGGTAGGCAACCCGGTGACTGGCTTGATCTACTTTCCAGATGCTGAGGCAAGGGGGCTGCTGTTTTGAAACGATAAAATTAGAAATGGGGTCCCTTGTGTTGTTGAGGGATGGGTGCTAATGCTGGCATGCTGAATGATTATCTTCTGACTGTTTTCATTTGTTAAAGCTGAAACACAGTGTACAACACGGGACTTCACGACCAGAGCTGCTTTTGGTAAGGTGAGCGATGAACAGATGTAGCAGTTATTTTAGGGTTGCGGTTGTCACTGCACTTACTTAACTACACAAAATACAGTTAAAGTCCTGTTTATATTCCAGAGGTGTTGTAGCTGGCTTAAGAGAGCAGATGGAAGCCTCTGCCTCGAGGGCAGGTGAGGGGGCAGAGTAGGGGAGCAGATGAGAGTACCTGTCCTAGCTGTGCTGTGGCTTTGGATGCTGCCGCGGCCTATGCTTTTCTTTTTCTTTCGCAGGTGCCTTGCACAGACTCAGAGGGGCCAAGCTGCGCTCCTGAAGAGCAGCACGAGAAGGGCAGGCTGGTCGTGAGTGGGGTTGGAGCAGGATGGCCAAGTAGCGCAAGGTGACTGCGAAGGGTATCCATCTTGCTTTGCAGGTGCAAGTGGCAGGCTTTCCACAGAAGTGGCTGAGGATTCGAGAAGAGGTTACAGAGCATCAAGGAGCGGCACGTGCAGTGATGGCTTCCAAACGGTATGGTCGCTTTCTCTTCTGTTTATCAGGTGCCACAGGCAAGGTGGGCTGTGACATTAGTCTTTAGAATCGGAGCAAAGCAAGTCACATGAATGCCGCAGGGCATCTGAGAAGGGTGTTTTAACAGAAAAAGCTTGTCTGGCATGGCAGTGCCTGATGGCAATGTGTTTCCACAGGTGAAGAGGTGCCTGAAACCCCATCCTGTCTAGCCTGCGCACACCTCGCTAAGAATTGAAAGCTGCTTTCCAGTAATTCAGACAGCCAAGTTACGTCTCAGCCTCGAGCATCTGGGGACTGTGCCTGTGCTTTTGGGCCTGTCTGTAGCATTTGGCACCTGCATTAATACTTTCTTGGCATACGTGCAGGCTTCTGGGGCCTGTGTCTTGGGGGGAGGGTTGGGGCCAGTGTCTGGGGGGGGTGTGGAGCTGCTTGTACACCTTTGGGGCTTGCATCTGGGGGGGGTTGGGAGCTGCTTGTACACAGTAGGGTCCTGCCTTGGGCAAGGTTTGTAGCTGCTTGTACACCTTTGGGGTCTGCAGCTGGGGGGAGGTGAGAGGTGCTTGTCTACTGTAGGTGCCCATGTTGGGGGAGTTGGGAGCTCCTTGTACACTTTTGGGACCTGTGTCTGGGGGGGTGTTGCGAGCTGCTTGTACACCGTAGGGGCCTGCAGCTGGGAGGGGTTGTGAGTTGCTTGTAGATGCTAGGGGCTTCCCTCTGTGGGGCTTTGGGGCCTGCCTCTGGGGGGGGGGGGTGGGAGCTGCTTGCACACCCTTAGGGCCTGCCTCTGGCGGGGCTTGGCGTCTGCATCTGGGGAGGGGGGCGTTTCAGTTCATGGGGGCGGGTTGGGAGCTGCTTGTGGACAGTTGGGGTCTGCGTCTGGGGGCGGTTTGGGGCCTGCTCGTAGACTTCTGCAGCCTGCGTCTGGTGGTTGGGGGTTTTGCTGTAGCGTTTGGGGCCTGCATTTTGGCTTTGGGATGTGCTTGGGGCCTGCGTCTGGGGCTTTTCTGTAGCATTTTGGTCGCATGTTTGTGATTTGGGGTCTGTATCCAGGGTTTTGCCTTTTTGTAGTTTTCAGCTTTGTGTCTGTTTCTTTGTTGGTTGTGTAAGGAATGGTCCAGCAATTCGTGCCACTAAGGGATTTGAAGGGTTAACATTGAGGCCTGGGTTTAGGTGATAAGAGAACAAAGGGATTTCTTTAGAGAAAAAGTGCTGACTCTGCACTGGACGTGCAGTAACTTCTGACATCCGGCCAAGAGACCACCAGATAAGGAGGAAGAATATGAGCCTCCCGTCCGAGCGGCCCCCGAGAGACTACCAGAGACTGATAAGCAGGCGCCCCTGGGAGGACTTTGGATTCGGGAAACCAATTATAATAACCCTGCCTCTTTTTGAAGTAGTAATAAATATGAAGTAGCCTAGGAGTATAAAAAATCAGCCGTCTTACGTAACGGGTATGCGTCTTGGTGGAGCAGAGACTCCCAGCGCACCCAGCGCTGTTTGCTTGCCTCTATTCGTTTAATAAACTGTAAACTTTGATTGCAGGCCTATTTGGGACTCAGTCATTATAACAGTTGTCTGGGGTTAGGGGCAGTTTGGGGTTTGGATCGTTAGTCAGTGTCATTAGCATTGGGGGGTTGATATGAAGGGTTAGGGTTGTGGTTAGAGTTGTTAGGGTTAAAGGGAATAAGGATTTTAGGGTAAGGGGATCAAGGTTGTGGGAATAAAGATGTTTTTGCACGGAGTTACATCGTTTAGAGGGAAGGAAGGTGGTATTGAGATATGCTTGCAGTGATAAGAAAGCTTAACAGACAACCTTGTAAAATGCAGACAACCACAATCCTTAGAGCAATTGGGTGGAAATCCCAGTGTAAGAAACATACCCACCTCAAAGAGGAAAACAGTCAAGAAAAAAAGAAAATTGACTTGTAACAGGCCAGCAGCTGTGTATTTTCTGTGAAGCACCGGATAGATTGCGAACCTGGATTACCCAGACAATGGGGAAACTGGGGAGGGTCCCGGTCAGCGAGAGGAAAAAAAAAATTATATGAACTGTGTTACGGAACTAGTAGGTGGCTTGTGGGACGCCTGCCATTGCAATCGTGAATAAAAATGCTACTTCACTGAGATTCC
>NW_026109733.1:0-35942 GCF_013377495.2 Cygnus atratus
TTTGAGCCCCCCCCCAACCTTTTGAGCCCCTCCCCAACCTTTTGAGCCCCCCCCCCGACCTTTTGAGCCCCCCTCCCCAACCTTTTGAGCCCCCCTCCCCAACCTTTTGAGCCCCCCCCCCCGACCTTTTGAGCCCCCTCCCCAACCTTTTGAGTCTCCCCAACTTTTGAGCCCCCCCCCCCCCGACCTTTCGAGCCCCCCCCCCAACCTTTCGAGCCCCCCCTCACGTTTTGAGCCCCCCCCAACCCTATTCCCCCCCCCCAGTGGTGAAGGTGCCCATCCTGGCCCGGCTGGAGGCGCTGCGGGACGAGGAGCTGGACGAGCGGCGGGAGAAGCGGCGGCGGCAGGCGGCCGAGGATGAGGCCAAGGGGACCGAGCGGGGCCCCGAGGACAAGGAGGGCACGGAGGCGGGCGCCCAGGTCCGTTTTCACGTGGGGGGGGGCACATAAAAATCCCCTAAACCACCCCCCCCCCAAAAAAAAACCACCCCCCCCTCCCCTCCTTGCAGCACTAACCCTCCGTTATCCCCCAGGGCGCAGCGCCCAAAGCCGCAAACAGCTCCAGCGACGCCCCCCCGGCAGGTAAACACCCCCCGGAGGTCCCCAAATCCCCCCCCCCAATTAAAAAAAACGTGTCCCCCCGCCCCCCCCACGTGAAACCCGACCCCCCCGACGTGGCACCCCGCGGGTTGAGGTAGTAGATTGTATAGTTGGAGGCTCACACGCCCGTCTCGGAGATAACTATACAGTCTACTGTCTTCCTCGCGGGGCGCACGGCCGCCGCCGGACCCCCCCATTTTGGTCCCTAAACCCCCCCCCAAATTTCTGGGGGGGTCACCGATCCCGTCGTGGGGTGGGGGGGGGCTTCGCCGCCGCCCCCCCCCGCGGCGCACCCGGCGCCCGCCACCCAGGTGAGGGCTGGGTTGCGTTGGTTTATTTGGTTTTTATTTCTTATTTATTTATTTATTGGGGGGGGGGGGGGATATTAAAGGGAGGGGGGGGTGTTTGGGGTGCTGGAGGGGGGGGATTTTGGGGTGGGGGGGGTTGCTGCTGGCCCCGTGGGGGTGAGGTAGTCGGTTGTATTGTTGGGGGGCCGGGATGGGAGCCCCGCGATCGAGGTAACGATGCAGCCGACTACTTTCCCCCGGGGGGACCCCTCGCGGCGGGGGCCCTACGGGGTGGGGGGGGGGGGGGTTCTTTTTTTTGGGGGGGGGGTGGGGGGGCACCCATGGGTGCTGCCAGCGCTGACTCCCCCCCCTTTTACCCCTCCAGAAGCGGCGGGAGAGCCCCCCCCGCCCGGCCCCCACCGCACCCTGGTGATGCTGGAACCGGCCCCTTCCGCCCCCGAGCCCCCCCCTGAAGCCCCCGGCCGCCCCCCCCAGCCCCCCGAGCAAGAAGAGGGGGGGCCGGGGCGGCCCCCCCCGGACGCCGAAGCCACCCAGATGGAGCTGTCGCCCGCTCCCACCATCAGTGAGTGCCATTTTTTGAGGGGGGGGGGCGTTCCGGCATTAATTCGGGGCTGGGGGTGATCTTTTTAAGGTGGGGGGGGGGGGGGGTCCTTAATTTTTTTTAGGGGGGGTCTTCACCGCTGCGTCCCCCCCCCCCGCAGCCTCGCTGTCCCCGGAGCGAGCGGAGGACTCGGACGCGCTGACGGCGGTGAGCAGCGCCCTCGAGGGCTCCCCCATGGACACCTCCAGCCTGGCCTCCTGCACCTTGGAGGAGGCCGGGGGCGGCGAGGCCGGGGGGGCCCCCCCGCCCCCCCAAGGCCCCCCCGGCACCCCCCAGGGCCCCCCGCCCGCCCCCCCGGGCCCCCCTGACGCCTCCCACCCCACCGATGACAGGTAAGAGCCCTCGACCCCATAACGTCCCCGCCGCCCCGTAACATCCCCGCCACCCCGTCGCGTCCTCCGTACCCTTTTTTTTTTGGGCGGGGGGGGGAAGGGGGGGGCGGGCAAGGACACAGCCAAATTTTGGGGTGCCCCCCCCCCCCCCCCCCCCCAAATTAGCTCGCCCCCCGCCTCGTCCTCGGAGAGCTCGTCCACCCGGGACTCGGCCGTCGCCATCTCGGGCGCCGACTCGCGGGGGATCCTGGAGGAGCCGCTGCCCTCCACCAGCAGCGAGGAGGAGGATCCGCTCGCAGGTGGGTGCCACGGCCCCAAACGTGACCCCAAAAGTCCCCACAATATCCCCCAAAAGTCCCCACAATATCCCCCAAAGGTCCCCACAACATCCCCCAAACGTCCCTTAAATATCCCCCCAATGTCCCCCCAGTATCCCCCCAATGTCCCCCGTTGTCCCCCAAACGTCCCCCAAATGTCCTAATGCCTGTGCCCCTTATGGGGTACACGTCCCCGCGTCCCCAAGTCCCTCCCCACATCGCATGGGGGATCCATGTCCTCAAGTCCCCTATGGGGTACGCGTCCCAGTGTCCCTCCCCGTGTCCCCGTGTCCCCTATGGGGTACGCATTCCCATGTCCCCAAGTCCTTCCCCATGTCCCATGGGGGATCCGTGTCCCCATTTCCACTGTGGGGTGCACGTCCCCATGTCCCTCCCTGTGTCCCCATGTGCCCTATGGGGTACACGTCCCCGTGTCCCCAGGTCTTTCCCCATGTCCCATAGGGGATCTGTGTCCCCAAGTCCCTCCCCCGTCCCCACATCCCATAGGGGATCCATGTCCCCTATAGGGTTCATGTACCCAAGTCCCTCCCCCTGTCCCCACATCCCATAGAAGATCCATGTCCCTATGTCCCCTATAGGGTTCATGTCCCCAAGTCCCTCCCCATGTCCCCACATCCCATAGGGGATCCATGTCCCTACATCCCCTATAGGGTTCCTGTCCCCAAGCCCCTCCCCGTGTCCCCTATGGGGTACACATCCCCATGTCCCCAAGTTCTTTCCCATGTCCCATAGGGGAGCCATGTCCACATGTCCCCTATAGGGTTCACGTCCCCAAGTCCTTCCCCGTGTCCCCTGTCGGGTACCCGTCCCCACGTCCCCAAATCCCTCCCCGTATCCCCACATCCCATAGCGGTGTCCCTATGTCCCCAAGGGCTTCCCCCCCTCCCCAGCACCACGGGGGGGGGGGGTCCCCACCCCCACGAGACCCCACCCCCACGAGACCCCATGGGGGGGGGTCCCCACGTCCCCAACGTGTCCCCACCCGTGTCCCCCCCCGGCAGGGATCAGCCTCCCCGAGGGCGTGGACCCCTCGTTCCTGGCGGCGCTGCCGGACGACATCCGCCGGGAGGTGCTGCAGAACCAGCTGGGGATCCGCCCCCCCGCCCGGGCCCCGCCCACCCCCAGCCCCGCCCCCCCGGTGGTGGCCAATCCCGGCCTCACCGAGGTCAGCCCCGAGTTCCTGGCCGCCCTGCCCCCGGCCATCCAGGAGGAGGTGGGTGGGGCTTGGGGGGAGGAGAGGGGCGGGGCCTGGAGGAGTGGGCGGGGTCTGGTGGGTGGGCGGGGTCTGGTGGGGGTGGGGTCTTAATGGGTGGGGCTTTGGGTGGGGTGGTGGTGGGCGGGGCTTGGGACAGGGGTGGGGCTTAACCTGTGGGTTATTGCGGGGGTGTGGTCTGTGATTGGGTGGGGGCTAAAAGTGGGCGGGGTTTGGTGGGTTGGGTGTTTGGGGCGGGGCTTATGGAGTGGGTGGGGCCAAGCGGGGTGGTGGGGATGGGGCTTAGAAAGGGGGTGGGGCTAACCTGTGGATTATTGCAGGGGTGTGGTCTGTGATTGGGTGGGGCCTAAAAGTGGGCGGGGTTTAATGGGTTGGGTGTTCGGGGCGGGGCTTACTGAGTGGGCGGGGCCAAGTGGGTGTGTGGTGTGTTTAGGGGCAGGGCCTGGGGAGGGGGTGGGGCTAAACGGGCTGTATTAGGCTATAGGGGGTGGGGTGTTCTTGGGGGCGGAGCCAAATCAGGGGGCGGGGCTAAAGTGGGTGTGGTTAAAGTGGGTGAGGCCGGCACCTTTGGGGGCGGAGTCTGTCTGGGGGCGGGGCCTGGCTGGGACACTTGGTACTGGGTGGGGTGCTGAGGGGGCGGGGCCTTTGCATTGGGGGTGTGGTTTATCTGACAGTGGGCGTGGTTTATCTGAAATGGGTGTGGCCTGGCATGGGGCGGGGCTTGCTGCCCATTGTGGGGGGTTAACCCCTTCATCCCCAGAGCCCTCCTGTAACGGGGTGGGGGGTGTGGTTTATCGGGGGCGTGGCTTGTGTGGGCGTGGCCTCTGCGGGCGTGGCCAACTCGGTGGGTGTGGCTAACCCGGTGGGCGCGGCAGGTGCTGGCGCAGCAGCGGGCGGAGCAGCAGCGGCGGGAGCTGGCGCAGGCGACGAGCTCGGACGCCCCCATGGACCCGGTGACCTTCATCCAGACGCTGCCCTCGGAGCTGCGGCGCTCGGTGCTGGAGGACATGGAGGACAGCGTGCTGGCCGTCATGCCGCCCGACATCGCCGCCGAGGCCCAGGCCCTGCGGCGCGAGCAGGAGGCCCGCCAGCGGCAGCTCATGCACGAGCGCCTCTTCGGCCACTCCAGCACCTCCGCGCTCTCCGCCATCCTCCGCAGCCCCGGTGAGGAGCGCGGCGCGGCCTCCCCTCCGTCCCGGCCTCCTCCCCTCCGTCCCGGCCTCCTCCCCTCCGTCCCGGCCTCCTCCCCTCCGTCCTGGCCTCCTCCTGTCTCCCGTCCTTGCCCTGTCCTCGTCCTGACCTCCCAAGGCCATGCAATGTCCCTTGGCCTCTCCCGGCCTCCCCCACCGTCTCCCAGCCTCCATCTTCTCGTGACACCTTTCTCCCTCTCACGATGTTCCCCAGCCTCCTCTGGCCCCCTTAATGCTTTCCCGTCGTCCTCCGTCTCCTCGTGGCACCCTTGATGTTCTTCTAGCCCCTGTCGCTCACTCCTGGTGCTCCTCATCCTCTCCTGATGTCCTCCATCCTCTCCTAGCATCCCAAATCCTCTCCTGACGTCCTCCGTTCCCTCTCGGCACCCCAAATCCCCTCCTGACGTCCGTCCATCCTCTCCTAGCACCCCAAATCCTCTCCTGACGTCCTCCGTTCCCTCTCGGCACCCCAAATCCTCTCCTGACGTCCTCCATTCTCTCCTGACACCCCAACTCTCTTTTTATCGTCCCTTCTCCTCTCCCGACACCCCCGTATTTCCTCTCGCACCCCCGCCCCCAAGCCCCTTGGACCCCGAAACCCCATGCCCCCAAAACACTGTACCCCCCGACCCAGCGCCCCCGTAACGCCGCTGTCTCCGCAGCCTTCACCAGCCGGCTGAGCGGGAACCGGGGGGTGCAGTACACCCGCCTGGCCGTGCAGCGGGGCGGCACCTTCCACATGGGGGGCAGCAGCAGCCACAGCAGGTACGTGCAGGGGGGCGGAACCCGGCCCCACGGGGAGTTAAGGGGGGCCCCGCAAGGTTTGGGAGAGCCTCACGAGGTTCTGGGGAGCCCCACGAGCATCTGGGGAGCTCAGCAAGGTTCTGGGGAGCTCCTCGAGGTCCTTTGGAGCCCCACGGGGTTCTGGGGAGCCCTGTTATCATCTGGAGAGCCCCACGAGCATCTGGGGAGTTCCCCAAGGTCCTTTGAAGCTCCCTAAGCTTCTGGGGAGCCCCACAAGTATTTAGGGAGCCCCCCGAGCTCCCGAGGAACCTCCTGAGCACCTGGGGAGCCCCACGACGTTCTGGGGGGAGGTGACCAAAACTTCCGGGGGATTTTCCCAAGCTGTTGGGGGAGCAACATGACCTCTTGGGGGATCTTCCCAAGCTTTTGGGGATCTTCCCAAGCTTTTGGGGAGCAACACGAGGTTTTGGGGCGCTTCCCCCACCGATTTCTCCCCCCGCAGACCCTCGGGGAGCAGCGTGGACAGCCTCCTGCGCCTCCGGGGCCGGCTGCTGCTGGACCACGAAGCCCTCTCGTGCCTCCTGGTGCTGCTCTTCGTGGACGAGCCCAAGCTGAACACCAGCCGGCTCCACCGCGTCCTCCGCAACCTCTGCTACCACGCGCCCACCCGGGGCTGGGTGGTGCGCAGCCTCCTCTCCATCCTCCAGCGCAGCAGCGAGAGCGAGCTTTGCCTCGAAGCCCCCCGCGCCCCCCCGGCCCCCGAAGAACAACGTCCTCAGCGACGTGCCGGAGCCCGAACCGGCGCGACCGAGCCTCGAGCCCTCGATTTATTGCACCGGGTCGAAGCTCGAAGCTCCGGGCAGCTCTCCTGGCTTTCCGTGTCCATGGACGCCGCCCTCGGGTGCCGAACCAACATCTTCCAGATCCAGCGGGCTCCCGGGAGGAAGCACACGGAGAAGCACGCCGCCGCCGCCGGCTCCGCCGTCCACATCCACCCCCAGGCCGCCCCTGTCGTCTGCCGCCACGTCCTCGACACCCTCATCCAGCTGGCCAAGGTGAGCCGGGGGTTGGGGTTGGGGGGCTCTGGAGGACCTCGGGGTGCTCTGGGGGACGTCTTGGGGGTGTTTGGGTGCTCCTTGTTGGAGCTCGGGGGGATTTGGGGGGCTCTGGAGGACGTCTTTGGGGTGTTTGGGTGCTCCTGATTGGAACTCGGGGGCTTTCGGGTGCTTTGGAGCATATTGGGGTTCTCTGGAGCATGTCTTGGGAGTGTTCGGGTGCTCCTCGTTGGACCCTGGGGGGATTTGGGGTGCTCTGGAATACCTTGGGGTGCTCTGGAGCACGTCTTGAGGGTGTTGGGTTGCTCCTGAATGGAGCTTTGGGGGATTTGGGGTGCTCTGGAGGACCTTGGGGTGCTCTGGAGCACAACTTGGGGGTGTTGGGTTGCTCCTGAATGGAGCTTTGGGGGATTTGGGGTGCTCTGGAGGACCTCGGGGTGCTCTGGAGCATGTCTCAGGGGTGTTTGGGTGCTCCTTGTTGGAGTTTGAGGGGATTTGGGGTGCTCTGGAGCCCGTTTTGGGAGTGTTGGGATGATCCTAATCAGAGCTCAGGGGGATTTGGGGTGCTCTGGAGGACATCTTGCGGGTGTTTGGGTGCTCCTGGTTGGACCTTGGGGGAATTTGGGGTGCTCTGGAGGACATCTTGGGGGTGTTTGGGTGCTCCTGGTTGGAGTTTGAGGGGATTTGGGGTGCTCTGGACCACCTTGGGGTGCACCAGACCCCACTGGGGTGCACCGGGCCATACTGGGGAGCCACCTGGGGGCCCCCAGGTGCACGTGGCGGGGGTTCAATTCTCCATTTTTCCTTTTTGTAACTTTTTTTTTTTTTTCTTCCTCTTTTCCTCCAGGTCTTCCCCAGCCACTTCACCCAGCAGCGGGGCCGGGAAGCGGCGAGCGACGGCGAGCGGGACCGCGGCGGCGGGGGCACCGGCCCCAAAACGGGGGGCAGCCCTTGCCCGTCGGGGGGCGCCCCCCAAACCGTTACCGCTACCGCCACCACCTCCGTCACCGGGCCGGGGGGGCTCTCCACCGATTTTTGGGACCTCCTGGTCAAGCTGGACAACATGAACGTCAGCCGCAAAGGCAAAGGCTCGGCAAAAGCGGGGCCGGGGGCCGGGGGTCCCGAGGGGGAAGCTTTGGGGTTGGGGCTGGAGGCGTCCCCGCTGGGGCAGCTGATGAACATGTTGTCCCACGGCGTCATCCGCCGCAGCGCCCTCCTCACCGAAAAGCTCCTGCGCCTCCTCTCCCTCATCTCCATCGCCCTCCCCGAGGGGGGGAAAGGGGGAGAAGGGGCGGCCGCCCCCCCCGGAACCGGGGCCGGTGCTGCTGCCGCTGCCGGGGGTCCCCCCGGTGCCCCCAGCCCGCCCGCGGTGACGCCGGCCGGGGCGGCGGCCGGGGCGGCCGTGGCGAGCGGTGGGACGGCGGCAGGCGGCGGCGGTGCGGCGGCCGGTGAGTTGTGGGGGAGAGGGGAACGGGGTGGGGAGAGGGGAACGGGGACGGGGAGGGGTAAAAGGGGACGGGGAGAGGGGGACGGGGAGGGGTAAAAGGGGACGGGGAGCGGGGAACGGGGACGGGGAGCGGGGAATGGGGTGGGGAGAGGGGAATGGGGTGGGGAGGGGGTAAAAGGGGACGGGGAGAGGGGAACGGGGACGGGGAGAAGGGAACGGGGACGGGGGGGGGTAAAAGGGGATGGGGAGAGGGGAACGGAGACAGGAAGAGGGGAATGGGGTGGGGAGAGGGAAAAGGGACGGGGAGAGGGGAATGGGGACGGGGAGATGGGAGTGGGGACAGGGAAAGGGAAAAAAGGGGATGGGGAGGGGGTAAAAGGGGACAGGGAGGGGGGAAAAGGGGATGGGGAGAGGGGAACGGGGACAGGGAAAGGGAAAAAAGGAGATGGGGAGGGGGTAAAAGGGGATGGGGAGAGGGGAACGGGGATGGGGAGAGGGGAAAAGGGGACGGGGAGAGGGGAGTGGGGATGGGGAGATGGTGAACGGGGACAGGGAAAAGGAAAAAAGGGGACGGGGAGGGGGAAATGGGGACAAGGAGATGGGAACAGGGCCAGGGAAAGGGAAAAAATGGGAAGGGGAGGGGGTAAAAGGGGATGGGGAGAGGGGAATGGGACGGGGAAAGGGGAAATGGGATGGGGAGAGGGGAAAAAGGGGATGGGAGAGAAGAAAAAGGGGACGGGGAGAGAAGAAAAAGGGGATGGGGAGAGGGAAATGGGGGGAGGGAAATGGGAGAGGGGAAAAGGGATAGGAGGAAAGGGAAATGGGGATGGGGAGAGGGGAAAAAGGGGACGGGGAGAGGGAGAGGGATGGGGAGAGGGGAAAACAGGATGGGGAGAGAGAAAAGGGATGGAGATGGGGACAAGTATTGGGATGGGGAGATGGAAGCGAGGTGGAGACGAAGAAGGGGACACAAACGGGGGCAGGGCGTGATCGTGGCCACCCCGTCTGTCCCCAGCTCCCACCAAGAGCGCCAAGTCCCCGGCCAAGGGGGGTGAGGGGGGTGGCGGGGGCAGCCCGGACCCCCGCATGGCGGCCACGGGACTGACCGAGAGCCAGCTGCAGCTGTCGGTGGAGGTGAGTTGAGGGGCTGGGGGCTTACGGGGCGGGACAAGAGGGGGGGCACGGGGTTTGGGGCATCCCCAACTCCCCCTTTTTGGCCTCGACGCGACCTCCTCTTTTTGGCCTCGACGCCTCCTTCTTTTTGGCCTCGAGGCCTTCTTTTTTCGGCCTCGACGCCTCCTTTTTCTTGGCCTCGACGGACGCCTCCCTTTTCTTGGCCTCGACGCCTCCTTTTTTTACTTGGATGCCTCCCTTTTTCTGGCCTCGACGCCCCCTTTTCCGGCCTCGACGCCCCCTTTTCTGCCCTCACCGCCTCCTTTTGTTGTACCCAACGCCTCCTCTTTGCCCCCAAGGTGCTGACGTCGCACTCGTGCTCGGAGGAAGGCCTGGAGGACGCGGCCAACGTCCTCCTGCAGCTCTCGCGGGGCGACCCCGGCACCCGCGACACCGTCCTGCGCCTCCTGCTCAGCGGCGCCCGCCAGCTGGGTGCCACCCTCTGCCGGCAGATCGGTGAGGGTCCCGCCGCCGCGGGGAACCCCGGGGGGGTCGTGGGGGTCCCGCTGACGTCCCCCCCCCCTTCACCAGGCACGCTGCTGGCGGAGCTGCGGGAGTACAACCTGGAGCAGCAGCGGCGGGCGCAGAGCGAGGCCCCGTCCCCCGAGGGGCTCCCCGACGAGCAGCCCCCCAGCGCCAAGCTCAAGGGGAAGATGCAGAGCCGGTGAGCGGCCCCCGCGGCCCCCCCCCCGGGGTCCCCGAGCTGCCTCTGGTGGTCTCTGCATCCCCCCAGCCTGTTAACTCTTGGCCCTACTGATAGCTCCTGGCCCTACTGATAAAACCTTACGTTAACTCTTGTCCCTACTGATGAAACTTTTCCCTCCTGTTAACTCTTGGCCCTACTGATGTAACTTTCGCCTCCTGTTAACTCTTGTCCCTACTGATAACTCTTGTTCATGCCATTAATTCCTGGCCCTCCTGTTAACTCTTGTCCCTACTGATGTAACTTTTCCCTCCTGTCAACTCTCGTCCCTACGGATTTAGCTCTCACCCCTACTGATACAACTCTCACGCTTCTGTTAACTCGTGTCCCTACTGATACAACTTGTGCCTCTTCCCGTTAACTCTCGCCCCTGCTGTTAACCCTTGCCCCTACTGACACCCCTTCTCCCTCCCACCGCCCCCCACCCCCTCTAACGCCTGCCGACCCCCCCAGCTTCGACACGGCGGAGAGCGTGGTGATCGTGGCCTCGCAGAAGCGGGCGCTGGGCGGGCGGGAGCTGCAGCTGCCCTCCATGTCGGTGCTCACCTCCAAGACCTCCACGCAGCGCTTCTTCCTCCGCGTCCTGCAGGTCATCATCCAGCTCCGCGACGACACCCGCCGCGCGCACAAGAAAGCCAAGCAAGCCGGGCGCCTGGGTAAGGACCTGGGCAGGGGGGAGGACGCAACGGTGCTGGGAACCCCCCCGCTTTGTTTTTTTTTTTTTTTTTTCCCTCCGTCCCCCACCCTGGACCCAAGTTTTGGGGAGGCTGACGCCCTGTCCTCGCAGGTGCCGGGGGCCTCGGGGCGGCTGGCAGCATCCAGGCCGCCGTCCGGCAGCTGGAGGCCGAGGCCGACGCCATCATACAAATGGTACGTGAGGGCCAGAGGGCCCGGAGGCAGCAGCAGGCAGACACGGTTAGCACGGCCTCGCCCCCCGCATCCTCCCCCTTCAGCCTCCTCTTCCTCCTCCTCCTCCTCCATCGCGTCCTCCGTTCCCTTCCCGCGCTGCCTCTTCGTCCTCTCCTTCGTCCTCCGTCTCCTCCCTTCCCTTCCTGTGCTGCCTTCCTCTCTTGCTTCTCCCTCCTTACCCCATTCCCCCCATGGCCTTCCTCCCTCTTCATCCTCCTCCTCCTCGTCACGCTACTTCCTTTCCTCCTCTTCTTCCAGCCTCATCCTTCCCTCCTGCTCCTTTCCATTCCTGCGCTGCCTCCTCTCCTGCTTCTCCCCTACCCCATTTACCCCACAACCTTCCTCCCTCTTCATCCTCAACCTCCTCTTCCTCCACTCCCTTCCCCCCCTGCCTCCTCTTGCTTCTCCCCTTCCCCATTCACCCCACAACCTTCCTCCCTCTTCATCCTCAACCTCCTCCTCTGTTTTTTTTCTTCCACTGCCTCCTTTCTTCCTCCTCTCCCCCAGCCTTCCTCCCTCCTCCTCTTCATCCTCATCTTCCCTCCTCCTCCTCGTCCTCCTCCATCCCACGCTGCCACCAACCTCCTCCCCTTCCTCCCCATCCCCTCCTCCTCTCCCCATCCCCATCCTGCACGTCCCCCTACACCGGTTTGGGGGTCGGTGGGGGGGGCTGGGGGTGGCGCAGGGTCCCTGGGGGCCCCCCCTAACCCCCCCACCCCTGTCCCCCCCCCCACCAGTCGGAGGCCGGGCCGGCGGACGGCGCTCCCCGCCGCGACGAGTCGCCCATGGACGTGGACCAGCCCTCGCCCGCCCCCCAGGACGCCCCCTCTGTGGGTGAGTGAGCCCCCTCCCCAGTTCAAACCAGTTCCCCCCCCCCCGACTTTGAACTGGTTCCCCTCCCAGTTTGCCCCACCTGGGGGGAACCGGGGTGCTCCCAGTCCCTACTGGGTGTACGGAAGGGGTCGGCGGCGCTGTGGGGCTGTGACCCCGTGTGTGTTTCCCCCCCCCAACCGCTAACCCTAAACCTCCCCCCCCAGGTTCGGAGGGGTCGCAGGGGGGGGAGCGGGATGAGCGGCCCCCCCCCGGAGCTGCCCCTGCTGAGCGAGCAGCTGTGCCTGGACGAGCTGTGGGACATGCTGGGGGAGTGCCTGAAGGAGCTCGAGGAGTCCCACGACCAGCACGCCGTGCTCGGTGCGGGGCTGGGGGGGCTCGGGGGGGGGGGGTTGGGGGGTGGGGAAGGTGCTTTTGGGGGGCTTTGGCGAGTCACGGAGGGGTTTGGGGGGCTTAGGGGTGGATTAAGGGGATGGGAAGGGGCTTTTAGGAGGGCTTTGGGAGGATTAGGGATGGGAAGGGGCTTTTGGGGGGGGGCTTGGGGGGTCATGGAAAGGTTTGTGGGGGTTAGGGAAGGATTAAGAGGATGGGAAGGGGCTTTTGGGGGGGCTTTTGGGGGGATTAGGGATGGATTAAGGGGATAGGAAGGGGATTTGGGGGGGCTTTGGGGGGATTAGGGATGGGAAGGAGCTTTTGGGGGCGCTTGGGGGGTCACGGAGGGGTTTGGGGGGTTTAGGGGTGGATTAAGGGGATGGGAGGGGGCTTTTGGGGGGATTAGGGATAGATTAAGGGGATGGGAAGAGGTTTTTGGGAGGTCTTTGGGGGGATTAGGGATGGATTATGGGGATGGGAAGGGGCTTTTGTGGGTTCTTGGGATTAGGGATGGATTAAGGGGCTGGGAAGGGGTTTTGGGGAGGTCTCTGAAGGGATTAGGGATGGATTATGGGGATAGGGGTGGGCTTTGGGGGGTTAGGGATGGATTAAGGGGATGGGAAGGGGCTTTTGGGGGTTCTTCAGGGGGATTAGGAATGGATTAAGGGGATAGGGGTGGGCTTTGAGGGTTAGGGTTGGATTAAGGGGATGGGAAGGGTCATTTGGGAGGTGCTTTGGGGCTCAGGGAGGGATTCGGGGGGGTCGGGGTGGATAAAGGGGATGGGGAGGGGCTTTTGGGGGGTCAGGGAGCGGTTTTGAGGATGTGAAGAAGCTTTTGAGGCAGTCTTTTGGTTTCAGAGACAGGTTTTGAGGACAGGAAGGGACTTTTGGGGAACGCTTCGGGCATCGGGGCTCTCTTAGGATCCTCGGATCCCACCCCCAACCCCCAGCACCGCTTTGGGGGTCCCTTAACCCCCTTAATCCCCCCCCCCAGTGCTGCAGCCGGCGGTGGAAGCCTTCTTCTTGGTGCACGCCACGGAGCGGGAGAGCAAGCCCCCGGTGCGGGACACCCGCGAGAGCCAGCTGGCCCACATCAAGGACGAGCCCCCCCCGCTGTCCCCGGCCCCCCTGACCCCCGCCACCCCCTCCTCGCTCGACCCCTTCTTCTCCCGCGAGCCTTCCTCCATGCACATCTCGGCCAGCCTGCCCCCCGACACCCAGAAATTCCTGCGCTTCGCCGGTGAGGGGCTTTTTTGGGGGGGTTGGGGGGGGGCTGGGAAGGGGTTTGGGGGGATTTGGGGGGGCGGTTGGGATGGTTTGGGGGGGCTGGGAAGTGGTTTGGGGGGTTCGGAACTCATTGAGGGGGGCAGGAAGGGGGTTTGGGGGGGCATCTGGGATGGTTTGGGGGGGGCTGGAAGGGGTTTTAGGGGGGTAGGGACTAATTGAGAGGGGCAGGAAGGGGTTTGGGGGGGCTGGGAAAGGGGTTGGGGGGGCTGGAATCGTTTTGGGGGAGTGGGAATGGGTTTTTAGGGAGGTTGGGGGGGTCAGGACCAATTGAGGGGGACAGGAAGGGGATTTGGGGGAATTTGGGGGGGTCAGGGACCAATCGAGGTGGGCAGGAAGGGGATTTAGGGGTTCAGGGATTAATTGAGGGGGGCAGGAAGGGGATTTGGGGAGACTGGGGTGGATTGGGGGGGCGGGAAGGGGTTTGGGGGGGTTAGGAACTCATTGAGAGGGGCAGGAAGGGGGTTTAGGGGTGAGGAGCCAATTGAGGGGGCCAATTGAGGGAGATTTGGGGGATCTGGGGTGGTTGGGGGGGCTGGGAAGGGGGTTGGGGGGGGCAGGGACTAATTAAGGGGGTCAGGAGGAGGGTTTGGGGGGGATTTGGGGGTCTGGGATTGTTTGGGCATAGACCTTGGACTTTGGGAGGGGATTTGGGGGGTCTGGAACCAATTTCGGGGGGGTGGGGAGGGGATTTGGGCTCCAGGGATAGTTTTGGGGCATCCTAAGGGCCTTTGGGGTGCCAGGCAGCATTTGGGGAGGGGTCCACAGCCCCTCTGTTCAATTCCCACCCCCCAGCACCTCCAGAGCTGCTTTTGGGGTTCTGAGCACCTCGAGCCACCCTCAAACCTCCAAAACACCCCAGGGGGAGCCCGTCCCCATTTCGGGGTGCGTTCCAACCCTCCCAAACAAAACCCAACCCCCTTGCCCCCCCCCAGAAACCCACCGGACGGTGCTGAACCAGATCCTGCGCCAGTCCACCACCCACCTGGCCGACGGCCCCTTCGCCGTCCTCGTCGACTACATCCGCGTCCTCGACTTCGACGTCAAGCGCAAGTACGGGGCGGCGCCGGGATTTGGGGTCGGGATCCCCCTTAGCAGCCCCAAATCCCCCGTTTTGTCCTTTTTTTTTTTTTTTTTTGATTTTTTTTTTCCCCTTTCCCAGGTATTTTCGGCAGGAGCTGGAGCGGCTGGACGAGGGGCTGCGCAAGGAGGACATGGCCGTGCACGTCCGCCGCGACCACGTCTTCGAGGACTCGTACCGCGAGCTGCACCGCAAGTCCCCCGAGGAGATGAAAAACCGACTGTGAGCCCCCCCCCCCGGCCGCCCCCAGGGGACCCCGAGGGGACCCCAAGGATGGGGGCACAGCCGAGACCATGCCCAAGTGCCAGGGATTGGGTTTGGGGAGATCTGTAGGGTCAGGTTTTGGGGTGTTTGGTGGTCCCCCAAGTCTACTTCAGGGGTCATGAGATGGGTTTTGGGTTGTGGGAGATCCTTAGGGTCCGGTTTTGGGGTGCCTGGTGGTCCTATAATTCTACTTCAGTGGTTGTGTAATGGGTTTTGGGGTGTGGGGGATCCATAGGGCAAGGTTTTGGGGCGCTTGGTGACACCCAGATACTACATGAGGGGTTGTGGGATGAGTTTGGGGTTGTGGGAGATCCAAAGGGTCAGGTTTTGGGGTGCTCGGTGGTCCCACAAGTCTACTTCAGGGGTTGTGGGATGGGTTTGGGGGCATGGGAGATTTATAGGGCCATTTTTTGGGTGTACACAAGGTTCTCCCAGCCTGCATTAGAGGATTTGGGGGACTCCAGAGACTGGTTTGGGACTTCTGTGGGATCTACAGGACCATGTTTTGGGGTCATGGGGTCCCCCAGGACTTGTGTGTTGGGTTATGTGGGACCATGGGGCTGTTCTTTGGGTTGTGTGAGTTCCCTAGGACCATGTTTTGGGGTCCATGGCGTCCCCCAGGACTGCGTATGGGGATATTGGGGACCATGAGGCTAGTTTTCGGGTTGCATGAGTTCCCCAGGACCATGTTTTGGGGTCCACAGGGCCCCCCAGGGCTGAGTTAGGAGTCAGTGAAGCCCAAGATTTGGGGTTTGGGTTACGCAAGCTCTGAAGGAGCCCATCTTTGGGGTCTGTGGGGTCTCAGCGCCACCGCCGGACCGAGGGGCTCCATTTAGGGGACCCCCCCTGACCCACCCCGCTCCCCGCCCCGCAGATACATCGTCTTCGAGGGCGAGGAGGGCCAGGACGCCGGGGGGCTGCTGCGCGAGTGGTACATGATCATCTCACGGGAGATGTTCAACCCCATGTACGCGCTGTTCCGCACCTCGCCGGGCGACAGGGTCACCTACACCATCAACCCCTCGTCCCACTGCAACCCCAACCACCTCAGCTACTTCAAGTTTGTGGGGCGCATCGTGGCCAAGGCCGTCTACGACAACCGCCTGCTCGAGTGTTACTTCACCCGCTCCTTCTACAAGCACATCCTGGGCAAGTCCGTCCGGTAAGGCTGCGACGCGGGGTGCTGGACCCTGACTGTAGGGGGGGTGGACCCCACCACGAGGTGCTGGACCCAACTGTAGGGTGCTGAACTCAACTACGGGGTGCTGGATTCCAACTGCAGGGTGCTGAACTCAACCACAAGGTGGTGGACCCCAACTGTAGGGTGGTGGATCCCAACTGTAGGGTATTGAACTCAACTACAGGGTGCTGGGCCCTGGCTATAGGGGTACTAGAACCCAACTATAGGGTGTTGAACTCAACTACAAGGTGTTGGACCCCAACTATAGGGTGGTGGACCCCAACTTATAGGGTGTTGAACTCAACCATGGGGTGGTGGACCCTAACTGTAAGGGGTTGGACCCCAACTATAGGGTGGTGGACCCCTACTATAGGTTGGTAGACCCCTACTGTAGGTTGGTAGACCCTCACCTATAAGGTGTTGGACTCAACCATGAGGTGGTGGACCCCAACTATAGGGTGTTGAACTCAACTACAGGTTGGTCGACCCCAACTATAGGGTGTCGAACCCAAAATACAAGGTGTCGAACCCCAACTATAGGGTGTTGAACCCCAACCACGAGGTGTCAAGCCATAATTAAGAGGTGTTGAGCCCCATTTTATAGGGTGCTGAATTCCAACCGCGGGGTGTTGAACCCCACCATGAGGTGTCAAACCCCAGCTCTAGGGTGGTGAACCCCCCCAAAAAGGCGTTGAACCCCCCAAAAAGGCGTTGAACCCCCCAAAAAAGGTGTTGAAACCCCCCAGAAAAGGCGTTGAACCCCAAAAAAAGGCGTTGAACCCCTAAAAAGGTGTTAAACCCCCAAAAAAGGTTCTGGACTCCCCAAAAAAAGTTGCTGACCCCCCTTTTCCGTCGCAGGTACACGGACATGGAGAGCGAGGACTACCACTTCTACCAGGGCCTGGTCTACCTGCTGGAGAACGATGTCTCCACCCTGGGCTACGACCTCACCTTCAGCACCGAGGTGCGCGGGGAGGGGGGGGAGGGACACTGATGTCCCCACGCCACCCCCTTTTGGGGACAGGGGGACACCCCAAAACCCAGCTCCCCAGCACCCTGCACCTCCCCTCGGTCTCCTTGGGTTACTCCTGGGGGTGGTTGCTCCTGCTCTGGGGCTGTCCCCTCTGTCCCAGGGGTGTCCCTTCTGTCTCGGGGGGTGTCCCCTCTGTCCCGGGGGTGTCCCCAAGGTGTCCCCTCAGTCCCGGGGCCGTCCCCTTCACCCCACGGCCGCCCCCAGGTGCAGGAGTTCGGGGTGTGCGAGGTGCGGGACCTGAAACCCAACGGAGCCAATGTGCTGGTGACGGAGGAGAACAAGAAGGAGTACGTCCACCTCGTCTGCCAGATGCGCATGACCGGTGAGGAGGGTCCTTTTGGGGTCCTTTTGGGGTCTGGGGGGGTCCCGTTAGGGGGTGTCGCGGCCCAGCAACCCCCCTGACCACCCTCCCCGTCCCGCAGGAGCCATCAGGAAGCAGCTGGCCGCCTTCTTGGAGGGCTTCTACGAGATCATCCCCAAGCGCCTCATCTCCATCTTCACGGAGCAGGAGCTGGAGCTGCTCATCTCGGGGCTGCCCACCATCGACATCGACGACCTCAAGGCCAACACCGAGTACCACAAATACCAGGGCAACTCCATCCAGGTTGGGCTTCACCCCCCCAAAAAAAACCCTAAGCATCCTCTCGGGGGAGGAGGTTCTGGGGGGCAAACACCAGGGCAACTCCATCCAGGTGGGCTTCACCCCCAAAAAAAACCCTAAGCATCGTCTCAGGGGAGGGTTTCTGGGGGCAAATATCAGGGCAACTCCATCCAGGTGGGCTTCACCCCCCCCAAAAAACCCTACAAGTCCTCCTGGGGGAGGTTCTGGGGGCAAATTCCAGGGCAACTCCATCCAGGTGGGCTTCACCCCCAAAAAAAACCCGAAGCATCCTCTCAGGGGAGGGTTTCGGGGGGCAAATTCCAGGGTAACTCCGTCCAGGTGGGCTTCACCCCCAAAAAAAACCCTAAGCATCCTCTCAGGGGAGGGTTTTGGGGGGCAAATTCCAGGGCAACTCCATCCAGGTGGGCTTCACCCCCAAAAAAAAACCTACAAGTCCTCCTGGGGGAGGTTCTGGGGACAAATTCCAGGGCAACTCCATCCAGGTGGGCTTCACCCCCAAAAAAAACCCTACAAGTCCTCCTGGGGGAGGTTCTGGGGACAAATTCCAGGGTAACTCCATCCAGGTGGGCTTCACCCCCAAAAAAACCCTACAAGTCCTCCTGGGGGAGGTTCTGGGGACAAATTCCAGGGCAACTCCATCCAGGTGGGCTTCACCCCCAAAAAAAACCCGAAGCATCCTCTCAGGGGAGGGTTTTTGGGGCTGACGAGCCTTCCGCCCCGCAGATCCAGTGGTTCTGGCGGGCGCTGCGCTCCTTCGACCAGGCGGACCGCGCCAAGTTCCTGCAGTTCGTGACGGGGACGTCCAAGGTGCCCCTGCAGGGCTTCGCCGCCCTCGAGGGCATGAACGGCATCCAGAAGTTCCAGATCCACCGCGACGACCGCTCCACCGACCGCCTGCCCTCGGCGCACACCTGGTGGGGGCAACGGGGGACACACGGGGACGTGGGGGGACACGGAGGGACGGGGGAGAGGGGAAGGGATGGGGATGGAGGGCGTGAAGGTGGGGGGATTGGGGACGGGGGGATTGGGGCCGTGGGGATGGGGACGCGATGAGGTGGGACATGGGGATGGAGGGCACAAAGGTGGGGGGAGAGGGGCCGTGGGGATGGGGACAGTGAGGTGGGACATGGGGACAGGGACAGGGGCCACGAGGACCTGGCCAGGAGGTGGGGTGGGGGCAGGGGACACAGGGACAGAGGACGTAGGGACAGGAGGACACGGGGACAAAGGGGATGAAGGGCTGGAGGCCATGGGGACGTAGGGCTGGGGGGGGACCCAACTGGGGGGCACACGGGGGGGCTGCCGGAGGGGTGGGGACCCCGCGGGGACCCAGCGGTGACCCCGCGCCCCCCAGCTTCAACCAGCTGGACCTGCCGGCCTACGAGAGCTACGAGAAGCTGCGGCAGATGCTGCTGCTGGCCATCCAGGAGTGCTCCGAGGGCTTCGGGCTGGCGTAGCCCCCCCGGGACCCCCCCGGGACCCCCGGCGCGGGACGAGAGATGGCTATAAATATATATATATATTTTTTGGTTTCGTTGGCTTTTTTTTTTTTTTTTTTTCCTCCCTCCCCTCCCCCTCATCCTCTCCGTTGCCCCCCCCCCCCCCCCCCCGCCCCCTGCCTTTCTTCTCCTCGGTTTTTGCTCTTTTTTGTGAGGTTTGAGGTTTTTTTTTGGGGGGGGGGGGGGTCTTAGAGGGGAGGGGCCCTGCCCGGCAGGGGGGGGCAGGGTTGGGGGGGGACAGAACCCTCCCTCCCAATTAAAATTATATATAAGTGGCGACTCGGCCCCTCCCCCACCCCAAAGTGAGCGAAAAACGATAAAAAAAGGAAAAAAAGGAAAAAAAAAAAAAGGAATAAAAAAAGTGCACTCTTGGTAAGGGCAGTCCCGGTCGTTCTTGGGGGGCGGGGGCGGGGGCGCCATTTTGGGTGCGGCAGCGGCGAGGCGCGGGCGCCATCTTAGGTGTGGCAGGGGGCGCTCTATTACAGTGCGGCCGCCATATTGCGTGTGGCGGTGGGACGGTGCAGCCGCCATCTTGGGTGTGGCCACGTGGGGGGGGGGCAGCCACTGCGGTGACGCCGCCATCTTGGGTGCGGCGGTGTCACCGGGGGGCGCCGTTGCTACGGGGCGGCCGCCATCTTGAGTGCGGCGGTGTTGGGGGGGGGGCGTGGTCAATGCTCTTCGGACGCCATCTTGGGAGTGGCCGCGCCATCTTGGGTGAGGCGCACCACCCTCGGGATGACGTCGGTCGTGTGGGCGTGGTCATAAGCGAAGGGGGGCGTGGCTAAAGCTGCCCTGGCGCGCCGGAAGTGACGCCAGGCAGCGAGCCGAGAGGGCAGGCGAGCGGCGTGGGGGCGGCCATGACGCGTTCCCGTGCGTCCCGGGGGGGGTTTTGGGGGGCCGGGGGGGGCTCTGGGGGGCGCCCCCCGTAACGCTGCCGCTCTCCGCAGGGCGACAAGTGGAGGCCGCCCGCAGGAAGCGGCTCCAGGTGAGGCCGGAGGCGGGGAGGCCCCGGCACCCCCCCAGGATTGTGTTCGTGCCCCCCCCCCCCCCCCAACTGGGCCTGGGACCCCCCCCAAAACTGGGTTTTTCCCCCCAAAAAATGGGCTCCCCCCCCCCCCCCCCACCAGGGCAAAGCCTCGAAGGCAGCAGGGAAGAAGGACCCCGGGGTGCCGCAGCTCGGCCGCTTCGCCGCTCACGTCCAGCAGCAGAATGAGAAAAAACAGAAAAGGGTAAGAACAAAAAACCCTAAAAGGGGATTTTTGGGGTGACCCCCCCCCACCCCCCCTAAAAAAATACCCCACGGGGGCGTCCCCGCAGGTGGCCGAGGCGCGGCGGCGGCAGGAGGAGGCGCGGGGCGCAGAGCTGGGCCGGCGGCGCAGCCTGGCGGGGCTGCAGCTCGACGCCCTGCGGCGGCAGCGTGACTTCGAGCGCAAGGTAGGGTGGTTTTGAGGGGGGGGGGGGCACCCCCACGTCACACACACACAGCCCCCCCGCCTCAAAACCCGGGCCGTCCCCCAGGAGGTGGCGGCAGCCCAGCCGGACGCTCAGGGCGAAGCCTCGCTGCGGCAGTACGGGCGGGAGCTGCGCAAGGTGAGCGTTAATTTGGGGCGTTTGGGGTTTTTTGGTTTTTTTTTTTTGGGGGGGGGGGGGGGTTCTCCCCTCTGCTGAGCCCCCCGAGCCTTCGGCAGGTGCTGGCGGCCGCCGACGTGGTGCTGGAGGTGCTGGACGCCCGAGACCCCCAGGGCTGCCGCAGCCCCCAGCTGGAGGCTGCCTGTGCGCAGCGCCGGCGCCCGCCAGCGCCTGGTGCTCGTCCTCAATAAAATTGGTAAGGGTTGGGGGGGGGGGGGGCTGGGGGGAGGCGCACGCGGCCCCCCCCCCCCCCGGGTGACGCCGGTGACCGGTGACGCTTTTTTCCCCCCCCCCGCAGACCTGGTGCCGCGGGACGTGGTGGCGGCGTGGCTGAAGTATCTCCGCGCCGAGTTCCCCACCGTGGCCTTCAAGGCGTGCACGCAGCAGCAGAGTCCGCAACCTGGTGGGGGCCCCGGGGATAAAATGGGGGGTGGGGGGGGTGGATTTTGGGGTGTCCCCTCGTCACCCCGCCGTGTCCCCGCGCAGAAGCAGAGCCGGCTGCCGGTGACCGCGGCCCCCGAGGAGGTGCTGGCCGGGGGGGGCAGCGTGGGGGCCTGACTGCCTGCTGCGGGTGCTGGCCAACTACAGCCGCTCGCGGGAGGTGAAGACGGCCATCACCGTGGGTGTCGTGGGTGAGCGGGGCTCGGGGCGGGATGGGGGGGTCCCCTCCGTTCTATTCCCCCCCCCCCCCCGTTCTATTTTCCCCCCCCCGATCCCCAATTTCCCCCTTTTTCACCCCAATTCCCCCCCCCCCCCCCCCAGGCTACCCCAACGTGGGGAAGAGCAGCCTCATCAACAGCCTCAAGCGGAGCCGGGTTTGCGGGGTGGGGGCCACGCCGGGGGTCACCAGGTAAGCCCCGCCCCCGCTGTGGGCGTGGCCTGCGCATTGGCCCCTCCTCCCCCTCGTGGGCGTGGCCTGCGCGTTGGCTCCGCCCCCTCCCCCTAGGTGCCTGCAGGCGGTGCAGCTGGACCGCCACATCCAGCTGCTCGACTGCCCCGGCGTCGTCATGGCAACGGGCGCCCCCCCCGCCGCCGCCCCCCTGAGGGGGGCCCTGGCCCCCCAGCGCCTCAAGGACCCCCTGGGCCCCGCCGCCGCCATCCTGCGCCGCTGCCCCCCCCAGCAGGTGGGCGCGGGGGAGGGGGGGGGGGGGGGCTCGGCCCCGTTGTTGGGGGGGGTTGGGGGTGTCCGGGGGGGGGGGCTCAGACCCGTTACTGGGGGGTTTGGGGGGGTTCAGGCCCCTTTTTTGGGGTGGCAGGGGTGCTCAGCCCTATTACTGGCAGATTTGGGGGGGGTCGGCCCCGTTGCTGTGGGGTTGGGGGGGGGTTCAGCCCCGTTACTGTGGGGTTTGGGGGGGCTTCAGCCCTATTACTGTGGGGTTTGGGGGGGGCTTCAGCCCCGTTACTGTGGGGTTTGGGTGGGGCTTCAGCCCCGTTACTGTGGGGTTTGGGGGGCTTCAGCCCCGTTACTGTGGGGTTTGGGGGGCTTCAGCCCCGTTACTGTGGGGTTTGGGGGGCTTCAGCCCTATTACTGTGGGGTTTGGGGGGGCTTCAGCCCTATTACTGTGGGGTTTGGGGGGGCTTCAGCCCCGTTACTGTGGGGTTTGGGGGGGTTCAGCCCCGTTACTGTGGGGTTTGGGGGGCTTCAGCCCTATTACTGTGGGGTTTGGGGGGGCTTCAGCCCCGTTACTGTGGGGTTTGGGGGGTGTTGGGACGCTCAGCCCTTTACTGGTGGATTTGGGGGGGCTCAGCCCCATTGCTGGGGGGCTTGGGGGGGGTTCGGCCCCATCACTGAGGGGGTTTGGAAGGGGTTCAGACCCATTGCTATGGGTTTTGGGGTGTCAGGGGTGCTCAGCCCCGTTACTGGCGGATTTGGGGGGGGGGGGGCTCAGCCCCGTTATCGAGGGGTTTGGGGGTGTTGCGGGGTGTTCAGCCCCATTGCTGGGGGGTTTAGGGGTGTCGGCGGGGCTCAGACCTATTGCTGGGGGGTTTGGGGGGGTTTGGTCCCATTAGCAGGGGGTTTGGGGGTGTTGCAGGGGGGTTCAGCCCCGTTACTGTGGGGTTTGGGGGTGTTGGGGGGAGGGGGGTTGGCCCCATTGCTGTGGGGTTTGTGGGTGTTGGGGGGGCTCAGCCCTATTGTTGCAGGGTTTGGGGCTGTCTGGGGGGGGGCTCAGCCGCATCGTTTTGGGGTGTCGAGTGGGGACTCAGCCCCATTTTCATGGGGCTTGGGCTTTGGGGGGGGGGGGGCTCAGCCCATTTTTATGGGGTTTGGGGGGGCTCAGCCCCATTGTTTTGGGGTGTCGAGGGGGGACTCAGTCCCATTTTTATGGGGTTTGGGGCTGTCGGGGGGGTGCTCAGCCCCATTTTTCCGGGGTTTGGGGTGCGTGGTGCCCCCCCCCCCCCGCTTTACCCCAACCCTAATCTCATGACCCCGTGTCGTGTGTCGTCCCCCCCCCCCCCCCCAGCTGAGCGAGCTGTACGGGGTGCCCCCCTGCGCCGACCCCCGGCAGTTCCTCTCCCACCTGGCCCGGCGCCAGGGCCGCCTGCGTCCGGGGGGGCTCCCGGACCCCCGCGCCGCCGCCGTGGCCCTGCTGCGCGACTGGACCAGGTGGGTTTAGGGGGCGGGGGGGGGGGGGGGAGGGAGGGGGTAGCGCCTGCTTTCCCCGTACCCCCAAAAACCTTCAAACGTCCCCCCGCAAAATAACCTGGCAGCGGGAAAATCTCCTACTACACGCGCCCCCCCGGGCGCGACGAGGCGGGGGCGCAGCTGGAGGCACAGATCCTGCCCGCGCTGGGGCCGGAGCTCGACCTGGAGGCGCTGGAGCGGGGCGACGCCGAGGCGCTGGCGGGTGAGTTTTGGGGTGTCCCCCCCCCCCCCAAAAAAAAAAAAAACCAACAACCTTTACCCCCCCCCCCCCTTACGGGGCTCGCCTGGTCCCCCCGCAGCCGTCCCGGTGGCGGTGGAGGGCATCGAGGTGTCGCCGTGCGGCCCCGAGGAGGAGGAGGAGGAGGAGGAGGAAGATGAGGATGAGGCCATGGAGCGGGGCGGCGCCGCGGAGGCGGACGGCGATGGTCTGGAGGTGCGGGAGGGGTTTTGGGGGCACGTGGGGGGGGGGGTTTGGGGGTGCTCGAAGGGTTTTGGGGGGGGCCCGTGAAGGATTTCGGGGGTGCTTGAGGGGTTTTGGGGGGTCTGTGAAGGATTTTGGGGGGTGGTGAAGGATTTTTGGGGGGCCCAAGAAGGATTTGGGGGGGGCATGAGGATTTTGGGGGGCCCGTGAAGGATTTTGGGGGGCCCAAGAAGGATTTGGGGGGGGCATGAGGATTTTGGGGGGCCCGAGAAGGATTTGGGGGGGCCCATGAAGAATTTTGGGGGGCATGAGAAGGGTTTAGGGGGCGCCCGTGCAGGATTTTGGGGGGGCTTGAGGGATTTTGGGGGACCTATGAAGGATTTGGGGAGGCTCAAGAAAGATCTTGTAAGCCCAAGAAGGATTTTGGGGGGCCCGTGAAGGATTTTGGGGGCATGAGAAGGATTTTGGAGGGTGTAAAGGATTTTTGGGGGGCTCGTGAAGGATTTTGGAGGCCCAAGAGGAATTTGGGGGCGGCCATGAAGAATTTTTGGAGGCCTATGAAGGATTTTGTAGGCTTGTGAAGGATTTTGGGGGGCCCATGAAGGATTTTGGGGGGCCCACGAAGAATTTTGAGAGGCATGAGAAGAATTTGGAGGGTGGTGAAGGATTTTGGGGAGCCACTGAAGGATTTTGGAGAGTGGTGAAGGGTTTTTGGGAGGCCCATGAATGATTTTGGGGGCATGAGAAGGGTTTTTGGGGGCTGTAGAAGAATATTTGGAGGCCCCTGAAGGAGCTTTGGGGGCACGTGAAGGATGTTTGAGGGCTCATGAAAGATTTTGGAGACCTAAGAAGAATTTTTAGGGGCACATGAGGGGCTTTTGGGGGCGCACAAATAATTTGGGGGGATACATGAAGAATTTTGGGGGCCCAAGAAGAATACTGGGGACCTGCAAATGATTTTGGGGGGCACACGAATGATTTTGGGGGACATGTAAAGGATTTGTGGGGGCCTGTGAAGGATTTTGGGGGCCCAAGAAGAACTTTCATGGGCCCACGAAGGACTTTTGGGGGCGCACAAATGATTTTGGGGGGTACGTAAAGAATTTTGGGGGCCCGTGAAGGATTTTTGGGAACACGCAAAAGATTTTGGGGGCGCGTGGAAGATTTTTGGAGCCTGTGAAAGATTTTAGGGGGCACGCGAAGAATATGGGGGGGGGGGACGTGAAGGATTTTTGGGGCCCTAGAAGGATTTGGGGGGGGGGGGGGGTACGTAAAAGATTTTTGGGGCCGTGTGAAGGATTTTGGGGGCCCGTGAAGGATTTTGGGGGCGGGGAGGAGGTTTTGACGGGGTCCCCCCGCAGTTCGGCGCGCTGACGGTGGAGCTGAAGCCCCGGGCGAAGCCTGGGGGGGGCGGGGAGGAGGCTGCCCCCCCCCGCGCCCCCCGTTTGGAAGAAGTGGCCGCGCTGCCCCCCCTGCTGCAGGGCCAGGGGCTGGCGGCCGCGGGCAAGCGGCGGAAAAAAGCAGCAAAAAAGAGCAGGTGAGCCGAAAACCCCCCTTTTTCCCCCAATCCTCGCCCCTTTACCCCCCCCCCGCCCCAGACGCCCCCATCGGAACCATTTTGTGTCGTCCCCCCCCCCCCAGAAAAAATCGCCACCAAGCTCTCGGAGACGCTGACGGCGGCCATGCAGCTCTGAGGACGGAGGTTTATTGTTATTTTGGGGGGGGGGGGCGTAAAAATGGTTAAAAACGAGTTTGGGGAATAAAAACGGCGGCGGAGTTGGGGCGTCGAGGTGTCGGGGGGGGGGGGGGCATGGCTTTAGAAAGGTCTGGGGGGGTTGCAGAGAGGTCCCCAATTTTTTTTTTGGGGGGGGGGGGGGTAGGGGGTTCACCCTTTCTCGGCACCCCAAAAACGGGGTCACCCGCTGCAAATTTTGGGGCGGCGGCGCTGGTGCCTTTGCCCCCCCCCCCCCCCCCCCCCGGTTTTTTTTTTGTTTTTTTTTTTTTTTTATACCCCCCTTCAGCCCAGCACCGAAGGGGGGGCCAGGAAAACCCCGTAGGGCCCCCCCAGCAGCGCCAGCACTTCGGGGCGCGGCACCAGCCAACAGCGCCCGCGCCGGGGCCCCCCCGGCCCCCCCGGCCCCGTTTTGGCCACCAGCGTGGCCGTCACCCCCACCTCGCCCCGGTGCAGCCGCGCCGTCCCCGGCGTCCCCAAAAAAGCCAGCCGGACGCCCCGCAGCCGGCCTGGGGGAGAGGAGACACGCGTGTCACCCCCCCCCCGACACCCCCAAAAAGGTGGCGAAGGCTTTTTTTTTTTTTTTGGGGGGGGGGGGCAGCGCTTACCTAGGAGCCCCCCCGTTTTTGGGGACAAGCCGGCGCCGTCGGGGACGTAGAAGCCGAGGTGGTCGCGCTGCAGGGCGCCGGGGCGGCCGTAGCGGTGGCGCAGCACCCCGAATCTCAAGCGGGGGCCCAAAAGGAGGTGGAGGCGGCCCCCCCGGCCCACCACCAGCGTCAGGGGGGGGCGGCGGAGCCTGGCAGGGCGGGAGAAGGGCAGGGCAACGGGGGGGCCCCCCCCGGTGACGCGGATCCCCTGCAGGGTGACGGCGACGGCGGCGGCGCCCGCCGAGAGGGTGAGGGCGTCGAAAAAGGTGCGGGGTCGGGACGGGGCGCGGGGCCAGGGCGGGGCGCCCACCAGGTGCCCGTGGACCCTCAGCCCTGCGAGGGGGGGGGAAATGGGGTGCCCCCCCCACGTTATTGGGGGTCGGGGGGGGGATTCCCCACGGCTTTTGGGGGGGGGTCCCGCGCGGGGCCACGACGGGGCGCCCACCAGGTGCCTGTGGACCCTCAGCCCTACAAGGGGGGGGGGGGGGAATGGGGTGCCCCCCCCCCACGTTATTGGGGGGGGGGGCAAATGGGGTGCCCCCCCCCCACGTTATTGGGGGTCGGGGGGGGGATTCCCCACGGCTTTTGGGGGGGGTCCCGCGCGGGGCCACGACGGGGCGCCCACCAGGTGCCCGTGGACCCTCAGCCCTACAAGGGGGGGGGGGGGAAATGGGGTGTCCCCCCCCCCACGTTATTGGGGGTCGGGGGGGGGATTCCTCACGGCTTTTGGGGGAGGGGTCCCGCACGGGGCCTCACCGAGCCTCCGGTCGGTCAGCAGCTGCAGGACGTCGCCCGGGCGGCCGTCGAGGGTGAAGCAGAGGGGCTGCGGCGCCCCCCGCACGCTGGCCACGAAGTGGGGGTCCCCGTCCACTGGGGGGGGAAGGGGGGGGGAGAAAGGGGTCAGAGGGGGGGCTGAGTGCCCCCCAAATCCCCTCCGGCGCCCCCCATTCCGCCCCGTGTCTCCCCCCCCCCCCCATCCCGTCCGTGCCCCCCTACCTGAGGCGGAGAAGGTGAAGAAGGTGGGGCTGGAGGAGGCTGGAGAAAAAGGGGGGGGCGTGGAGGGGGGGGTTGCAGAACACCCCTGGGCTGTGCCCCCCCCCATTCTGGGGGTTTTAGGGTGCCTTGTGCCCCCCCCCCATTACAGTTGGCCCCCCCCTCACATCCCTTTACTCACCCCTGTCAACCTCATCTGTGAGGTCTGGAAGAGAAAAGGGGGGGGGGCGGGGAGCATGGTGTGCTGTTCCCCCCCCCCCCCCCCCCCCAAATTTAGGGGGTGCAGGGGGGGGGCCGTTACCTGCGGCGTCTTCGTCATCGGGGAGCCCTGCGAGGGGGCAAAGAGACGGAGGTGAGGCTGGGGGGGGGGGGGGGGCGGTTCAATGGGTTAAATCCCCCCAAAAAAGGGGTGGCGGGGGGGTCCCCTGCTGCGAGGAGGGGGGGGTGCACGGTTCACCTTTGGGGGTGAGGACGGCGTAGACGGGGGGGGGGTTGAGGGACTCCACGAATTGCTCGCCCCCCGCCCCGGGAGCCAGCAGCTCGGCCTCGGCCGGCTGCAGCAGCACCGCATCCCCGGGGCCTCGGGGGGGGCTGGCCGTCCCCCCCGGCACGGGGGGCACCCACAGCTGGGGGGGCCACGGCGGCGCGGTGCTGGCCGGCCCCACAACGTCCCCGAGCTGTCCCGCGGCGGTGGCGGGTCCCTTCGGCGTCCCCGCTGTCGCCTCGGTGGTGGCCACGGGGCCGTCGGGCCCCGCGGCGGTGACGCCGAGCCCCGCGGTGACAGGCGGGGGGGGCGTCGGGCCCCCGTCCCCCGGCGTCGCCACCACCAGCGAGGTGAGGGGGGTGACGAAGCGGTAGAGGAGGGCCAGCTCGGTGGCCTCGGCGTCGAGTTTTTGGCGGGCGGCGGTGCCGTTGGCGCCCAGCCGCGCCCGCAGCAGGTCCCGGATGGTGACGTAGGCCCAAAGGCGCCGCGCGAAGGCACCGAGGAGCTCGGCGGGGCGCTGGGGACAGCCGGGCGGCACCTCGGCGGCGGCGGCGGTCACCTCGGCGGCGGCGCGGAGCTCGCCCTCGCCGCCGTGCCCGGCCACCTGGACGCGGAGCCGCTCGACGCCCGGCTCCAGCCGCCCGGCCACCACCAGCTCGGAGCCCTGGAAATAACCGGGGAAGAGGCCGGGGGCGATGCGGCGGGCGGCCGCGCCGGGGTAGGCGAGCTCCACGTGGCGCAGGAGCGGGCTCTCGATCTCCCAGAAGAGGCCGGCGAGCTGGAGGGCGACGCCGGCCTCCTCGGGGACCCGGCGCGCCGTCCCGCCGCTCGCCGCGGCCAAGCGGCGCAGCAGGGCCAAGTCGGCGTCCGCCCCGAAAGCCAAGCCGAAAAGGAGGGCGGCCGAAGGGGCCAGGGCGCGGCGGGCGTTGGAAAGGATGCGGGCGGCGTCCGTCACCCCCGCCGTGGGCTCCCCGTCCGTCAGGAGGAGCAGCAGCGGCACGCGGGGCTCCTGGGCGCCGCGGCGGAGGAGGGCGGCCGCCGCCAGCAGCGCGCGGTCGATGTCGGTCCCTGCGGGGTTTGGGGACGGTAGCGGGAGGAGCGTGGGGACGCGGGGACGCGGTCGTGGCAGTACTCACAGCCGTCAGCCTCCAGGGACTCGACGTAGCGGGCGGCGCTGCGGACGTGGGGCGCGGTGGCCGGGACGGGGCCGTCCTCCCGCCACACCCGGGCGGCCTCAGCGAAGGCGACGATGTTGAAGCGGTCGTGAGGGCGCAGGGCGCGGAGTATGGATTGCATGGCCGCCTTGGTCTGCGGGCGCGGGAGGAGTGGAAGAGGGGGCACGCCGAGAATCGGGGTCCGCGAGGTGCCCCCTCCCGCCGCTACCTGCTTGATTTTGGTGCCGGACATGGAGCCGCTGACGTCGATGAGGAAGATGATGTCTTTTGGGATGGGCGGCAGCCCGCTGGGCGCGAAGAAGTGGACGAAGTACCCGTCGTGTAGCTAGGGGATTAAACGAGGTGGTTTAGGGACAGGCTCACGCTCACCCTACCCTGACCCCATCTCCTCCCCGCCACACCTCCACGTCCCCCACGGCGTCGCGCCGTGCCACGTCGTACTCCACCACGAAGTCACCGGCGAGGCCAGTAGCAGAGAAAGCCGCCTGCTCCTGCGGGGTGGGGGCGAAGGCGACGCGGGCGCAGTGGGTGCCCTTCTCCACCCTGGCGGCCGGCAGCGCCTGTCCTGCAGCGGAGGCGGTGGTATTAGGGTGCCGTCACCACGGCAGAGGGGACTGTCACCGTCCTGGACATACCTCGCTGTGCATCCACGGGCTGGAAGGGCAGCACGCGGAAGGTCGCCGATGCCAGCCCGCTCGGTGATGCTCAGCTCCACGCAGAGCTCGGCCACGACCTGGCGGGGCTGGACGGCGACAGCGTAGCGGTACGTGCCCAGGCGGCGCTGCAGCAGCTCCTCGTAGCGCAGTTCGAAGGACGCGTGCCCGTTTGCTGCCACCGTGGCCGTCATGCGGAAGCGCTGGGTCTCCTGCTCCCTGCAGGGCAGGAGGGGAGCGTCATGGTCCCCCTCGTGCACCCCGATGTCCGCCCTCCCCAGCGCTCACTTGGTGCCGACGTGTGCGGCCGTCTTGCCCTGCTTGCGGGCTGCTTCATACAGCTCCTTAGCCCGGTGCTTCTCCATCACCTCAGCTGTGTAGACCTTGCCATCAACTGTGCTGGTGGGGGAAGATGATTAAAATGGCACACGGTTGGCTCTTTTTCCACAAAAGTTGCCTCTTTCTCCATGACCAAAGCCATAGCACTGCCCAGCAAGGGGCTGTGGCTGTGGCCATGCTGATAACATGTCCCTTCCTCCTCCTCCTCCTCCTCCTCCTCCTTCTCCTCACAGGGTGAAGTTGGTGATGAAGGCAGCAGGCGACAGATCGAGGTCGAAGGCAGCCTGGCGCGACGTGGGGTGAGGGTTGTGCATGGCGCAGCGCACCCGGGTGGAGGCGTAGCGGGAGATGATGGCGGAGCTCACGGTGAAGCTGGTCATTGGCAGCTGCGAGAGAGGGGGGGCGTAATGGTGGCAAAATATTCCCCCCACGGCTCAGATTGTGCCCCCAAAATTAATTAATGCATCTGTGCTTACCTCCTGGCCAAGGGAAAGATTCATCACAGGCAGGGCAAGCAGGCAGGGCAACGCCAAGTACCTGGCCAGGATGCATCCCAGCTCATCCATGTTGCCTTCTCTGCTGCCTTTACTCCTCAGCCTTCCCCGGAGCAGCTTTTCCTCCTCTTTTTCTCTTTTAGGGAGTACTTTTTTCCACTTTCCTTCTTCCTCCACACCTACAAATGCAGCATTCACTTGAGACAAGCCGGGCTTGTCCACAGGCTGGGGGCTGGAGATACGCCAGTCCCTGCAAGATGAAATAAAAACAAAACGCCCAGAAGAACCTGTGTCTTTCAGGCCGGCTATTTTCTTATTTATTTTTCCCTCATGCTGCTTCTTTTTTTTTTCTTTTTTTTTCCATGAGCTTAGTGCGTCGGTTACTGGGGAAACTCAGGGCAAGCGTGAGGCAAAAGAGGCTGTTATTAGCCACCATGGTGGAGCAGGGATATTTATAAGGGCTGAGGGGTGGGAATTGGGTACAAAAAAAGAGGCTGGAAAGGGGAATTTTATCTATTAATAGTCATGATTCCAGTGGGTCCTTGACTGGGAACCAATCATGGCGCCCTGACTGGGACACAAAATGGCGCCTTGCTGACAGGGAACTAAGGTAGCACCCAACTCCTGTAAGAGAGTTTTTTCTGTGTGTGTTTTTTGCAAAGAAATGTTACATTTGTTTAGGAAGAAGGAATGTATTTTTGAGATATGCTTGTAGCGATAAGGAAGCTTACAGGACAACCTTGTAAAACACCAACAACAACCAGACTCCTTCATGGAATTAGGCAAAAATCATGGTGTCAAGTCAGATAATGGAAGAAATATTACCACCTCACAGAGTGAAAAGTCACGAGAAACTTGAAAAATAACAGGCTGGCAACTGAAAGTCATGTACGAGCTGTGAAGTGCCAGATAGGTTATGAACCTGGAGTACCCAGTCAGTGGTACGGGATGGTCCTGATTGTCGTGAGATAAGTTATATATAAACCGCGCTATTTAACTAGTAGGTGCACTCCTGCTTGGAAATAAATATATATCCTTCACCAGAGAACCTGCCTGGAGGAATTTATTGTGAGATATTTCTCACACTCCTAAGTGGGTTTTGCTCCAGATATTGCTGCCATCAACCTCTCCTCATCCTCAACACCTCAAAATGGCGAAGGGACAATCCTGACCTCACCTCCGGGCTCCCTCGGTTAAACACAAAAAGCAATAAAACTTTCCAAGACTCGTTTTGGAGAATTATAAAGCGGGTATTCTTTATAAACAGTGCTGTGTATGTGGGGGGGTAATTCCACCAAACATGTACACCTAAGCAAGACAATGAGTACTTATTTATGGTACGGTGATATGCATATTCAGGTAATTTTGCAAGAAAGGGCAGGATTTACATTAATGGTTTATCAGAACTAATTATCATATTGTCCCTCCTACTTTTGCATGAGCAATACCCTCTTGGTGGTCACACTTTGGGGTCTTTCTGATGAAGGCTCTTACTCTTCTTCACCTTGTACTTTTCTCCTTTCCATTTTGTGCATGCTTCTGTCATCATTTACCACTTCAGCAGTTTTGTTTTTTTTTCAAAATCAGCTAATTTAATTAAGTTATACTTTGGGTACCACGTTCCTTCTTCAGCCTCAATTTTGTGGCTAGAGCTGAGTCTTATAGCAGCATATTATATATATGTATATATATATAGCTTATATGTGTTAGCAATATGCTAACATATATACTACTGTTAGCGTATTTTGAGTTTAGCTTTATGATTCTACGATAATAATTGTTTGTCGGTGCCTCAGCCACCATTATGGTGCCTTCCTCAGCCTGAGGTGAGGGGCTTGGCAGTGATCAGGCAGCTTTAATACCTTTATAAAGGAGGGGATGGAGGTGAAGTCAGCCACTTTGGGCCTTTTTTGTGCTTTTTTTGTGTGTGTTTTTTTTTTTTGTGTTTTATTTTTACACTTGAAGGGACACGGGGGAGAAGGAGCGACCGTTGACCACCATTTCCCCCCCGCCCCCCCCGCGGTAAAAGGCGCTTCCCGCCTTTTTTCCAAACCCGAGGGGAGGGGGCGCGAGGCCGCGCTGCCGGCACGCGGCGGGCGGGGGGAGAGGGTGGGCGTGGCCGGCGCCTCTCGCCCAATCGCAGCCGGAGGCGGGGATGGGCGGAGAGGAGCGGCCAATGGGGAAGGGCGGGGCGGAGAGGGAAGGGCCAATAAGGGGGCGGTGCGGGTGCGCAGCCTGCGCGCATGCGCACTGGGCGGGGGGGGGGGAGGCGGTGGCCCGTGACGGGAGCGGGTAATGGCGGAGGGGCCGCGGCCGGCAGCTGGGGCCTCGGGGCCGCTCTAACGGCTCCTGGAGGCCCCGCGCTGGGGGATTCGGGGCTGGGAGAGGGGCGAGAACGGGGAGGGGGGCGATGGGGACCGGCCGGTAGCAGCTCGAGCCCGTCCGGCTCTGCCCTCCCCTCAGAACCCGGGAGATGTCCCAGAGGAAGCGCAGCAAAGGGGCGGCCTTCAGCCAGGTGAGGTGATAAACCCTGATTTCCTCCCTTGCTTCGCTGGGGGTTGTCGTAGACCGGCTTGCGGCAGCAAATTCCTGGTTTTGTCCCGCAGGGGGATGATGGCGACGACGATTTTAGCGTGAGCCAGACGCAGACGCACAGCCAGGTGCAGAGGAACCTGCAGAGGCGCTCCCGGGATGAAGTGAATCGGAAGGTGAGGGGTCGATCCCCGTCCTGTAGTGGTGCAGGTTGACCTTTCTGCATTTTGTTACTTTATATATATTTTCTGGCTATTTCCCTTGCTCACCGCGTAGGTGAGTGAGCTAGTTCAGTTCCTGCTAGTGAAGGACCAGAAGAAGATCCCCATCAAGAGAGTCGGTGAGTTTAAGGGAGCTCTTCTCAAAGTTTCTGGGGTTGCTCTGGTCCTTTCCCAAACTTTTTTGGGTTGGATCTCTCCGAAAACCTCACTGCGTGTATGGGGGGGGGGTCTCAGCATCTCAGCATCCCCCCTGTTTCCTGCAGACATCCTGAAAAAAGTCATCAGGGAATACAAAGATGTCTACTCCGAGATCGTCAACCAGGCAGGCAGGACCCTGCAGCAGGTATGGGGGGGGTCTCGTGGAGCTGGGGGGTTTGGGGTTGGGATCCCCCCCACCACCACTGGATTAAATCTTTGCCTCCTGCAGGTGTTCGGGCTGCAGCTGGTGGAGATCGACACCAAACACCACGTCTACATCCTCACCAGCAACCTGCCGCGCGTCGAGGGGGAGAACCTGAGGCGGTGAGGGGCTGGTGATGAGGGCGCTGGCGTCCCCTGGGCTGTTTTTGGAGGGGGGGGGGAGGAAGGGGACAGAGCCCCCAGGTGCCCCCTTCAGGTGGGTGACGCTTCTCTCCCCGCCGCAGGGACAACCAGACAGCCAAGCTGGGCCTCCTCACCATCATCCTGAGCTTCATCTTCATGAAGGGCAACTCGGCCAAAGACAGTAAGACATTTGGTGCCCCCCCCCGGACCCCAATTTCTCCTTGCCCCCCCCCCCCAACATTCTCCTTTCCAGGTGCTGTATGGGAATTTCTCCGCCGGCTCCGGGTGCAGCCAGGGTAGGTCATTGGTGGGGGGGGGGGGGGGACAGGAATGGGTTTCGTTGCTTCCACACCCCGTTAACCCCCCCCCCCCCCCCACCACCCCCAGGGAGAAGCACGAGGTGTTTGGGGACGTCAAGAAGCTGGTGACGGAGGAGTTTGTGCGGCAGAAGTGAGTGCGAGGCGGGTGGGGGGTGTTTTTTTTTGGGGGGGGGGGGGGGGGGGGGACGACACACAACACCCCGGTGCGCACAGAGCAGCCGCGGCGCTAGTGCCAGCCGGGCCGTTTATACCGCACCGCAGAGAGAAATCGCCGCCGTCCCCACGCCCCGTGACTTGAGGGGGTGTCACAGGGCTGGGGCGTGCTGGACACCCCTGGGGGGACCCCCCCAAAACACGGGGTCAGCCCCCCCCCCCCCGCTCCCTGCAGGTACCTGGAGATCACCCCCATCCCCCTGACGGACCCCCCCGAGTTCAGTTTCCAGTGGGGGCCGCGGGCCGCCAAGGAGACCTCCAAGAAGGACATGCTGAAATTTGTGGCAAAGGTGAGGGTTTTGGGGGGTTTTCCTATTTGTTTGGTTTTTTTTCCTGCTTTTGTTTTTTTTTTTGGGGGGGGGGGGGGGCAGGGCACAACCTGTCCCCCCCCCCATTTATTTTTTGTTGTGTTTTTTCTCCAGATCCAACAAAAGGAACCCAGCTTCTGGACGAGTCAATACAACGAGGCCACAGCCAACCCCTGAACCTCCTCTTAAATAAAAGCGTATTTTGGGGGTGCAGCGGCCCCCCCAATACACGCCAGGCTCGGTTCTTCGTTAAGGCAAGCTTTAATTGGGGGGGGGGGGGTGCGGCTCAGTAGTGCTCGGGGACGGTGATCAGGGCTTCGGCCGGGGGGACGGCTGACGTCAACGTTCTGTGGCACAAGGGGTTTTGTGTTTGGGGGGGGGGGGGGGCTCTGCTCACCCCCAAATCTGACTTTTTAATCCCAAAACATGTCCCCGCTGTGGGGGGGGGGCTGTTGACAAGCCCTGCATCCCCCTCGCTGCGGGGGGGCAGTAATTAATCCCCCAAATTCTCCCCTCCCTCACCTGGGGTTTCTCGCGGTGGGTGTTGACCGCCTCCACGTTGAGGAAGATGGATTCCACTTCGCACCCTGATTTAATGGGGGGGGGGACACAGAAGGGGCGATGTTACAGCCACGGCTGCTCTTTGGGCGGAGGGGGGGGACACCCCCAGGGTGCTGTCCCCTCCCCGGGGACACGGGGGGTGTCCCCACTCACCGTAAGCCACAGGGGTCAGCTTGAGCACGGTGTGCAGGGGGCACCGGAGGTAGGGCAGCTCCTCTGGGGTGGGTGGGGGGATGAAAATTAGGAGGGGGAGGTGGCTATGAAAGTGTCCCCCAGGTGTCCCCAAATTGTCCCCAAAGTGTCCCCACGGCCTCACCGGCGCTTTTGTCCAGGAAATAGGCCAGCAGGCAGCGCATGACGGCTTGGTGGCAGATGACCAGCACGTTCTCCTGCCGCTCCAGCTCCATGATGACCGGCTCCAGGCGCTGCACCAGGTCCTCGTAGGACTAGGGGAGGGGACGGGGCGCTGAGGGGGGGGGGTCCCCAACCCTGTCACCCCCCCCCCGTTGTTGTCGTCACCGTGCCCTGCCCCTCGTTGTCACCTCGCCTTTCGGGTAGCGGTAGCGGTACTTGTCCTGGTCGCGCAGGGCGAATTCCTCGGGGTAGCGCTCCTGGATCTCCTCGTAGGTCATCTCCTCGCAGACCCCCTGTGGGGGGGGGGGGGGGGCGTTACATTTGGAGTTCGGGGGGGGAGGTTTTGGGGTTTGGGGGGGGGAGGTTTTGGAGTTTGGGGGGGGTGGGGGCGGCGCTGACCGCGTCGATCTCGTTGAGCGCCTTCCACTGCTCGTAGGGCACCCCCAGCGCCTCGGCCGTCTCGATGGTGCGCTTCATGTGGCTGGTCCACACCTTCAGCTCCCGGATGCTCTGGCTCCGGATGAACTCGGCCAGGGCCTGGGCGTACTGGGAAGGGGTGGGGCCACGCGAGGTCACGCCCACAAGGGGGGCGGGGCCCTGCCCTCAGTCCCACCCCCCCCCCCTCTTGGCTTGTGGGAAAGGATGGGGTGGGGGCTGGGTCCTTGGCCCCGCCCCCTTTGTCCATGCAGGTGTGTGCTGTTCTGTGGGGGTGTGGCCTCCCTTAGCCCCGCCCCTTTGCCCATGGTCTGACCAATCTGTCTAATAGGGGTGTGGTCTCCCTTTGCCCCACCCCTTAAATAATATCCCTCAATGAGTGGCTCATGGGGGGTGTGGCCTCCCTTAGCCCCACCCCTTAACCATATCCCTCAATGAGGGTGGCCCATGGGGGTGTGGCCTCCCT
>NW_026109734.1:0-35812 GCF_013377495.2 Cygnus atratus
CCCCCAAATGCCCCCCGCCCCCCCAAAAACCCCCCATAGCCCCCCCAACCCCCCAAATTACCCCGTAGCCCCTCCCCACAACCCCCTTGGCCCCCCAAATGCCCCCCGCCCCCCCAAAAACCCCCATAGCCCCCCCAAACCCCCAAGTTACCCCCATAGCCCCTCCCCACAACCCCCTTGGCCCCCCAAATGCCCCCCGCCCCCCCCAAAAACCCCCCATAGCCCCCCCAACCCCCCAAATTACCCCCATAGCCCCTCCCCACAACCCCCTTGGCCCCCCAAATCCCCCCCAAACGCCCCCCCCCGGCCCCCCGAAGCGCCCCCCACCTGCCGAGGGGCACGGCGAGGTAGAAGCAGCCCAGGGCCCGGCTGCGGGCGGTGCCGGCGAAGAGGTCGGCGATGAGGGTGGGGGCGATGGTGGAGTACGTGGCCTCGCCCACCCCCACCAGCGCCCGCCCCACCAGCAGCGCCCAGAACCGCTGCGGGCAGGGCGACAGCGCCCGCGTCACCCGGGGGGGGGGGGGCCGACGGCACCCTGGGGTGTCTTGGGGGCACCCATGGGTGTCTCGGGGCCGCCCCGCAGCACCCACAGGGGTCCCAGAGCCACCCACAGGGGTCCCAGGGCCATCCATGGGTGTCTTGGGGCCATCCTATAGCACCCATAGGGGGCCCGGGGCCACCCCACAGCACCCATACGGGTCCCAGAGCCACCCATGGGTGCCCTTCCGCCACCCTACAGCACCCGTAGGGGTCCCAGGGCCACCCAACATCACCCATGGGTGTCATTGTGCCACCCCACAGCACCCACAGAGGTCCCAGGGCCACCCAGTGGCACCCAGGGGTGTCCTAGTGCCACCCCACAGCACCCACAGGGGTCCTGGGGCCACCCGTGGGTGTCACGGGGCCATCCTATAGCACCCACAGGGGTCCCACAACCACCCGTGGGTGTCCCGGAGCCACCCCACAGCGCCCGCAAGTGTCCCAGGGCCACCCACGGACATCCCGGAGCCACCCCACATCCCCCCGTGGGTCCGCCCCACCCCTCCCCCAGTGCCCCACATCCCCCCGTGGGTCCGCCCCACACCTCCCCCATTTCCCCCCCGTGGGTCCGCCCCACCCCTCCCCCATATCCCCCCCTAGATCTGCCCCACCCCTCCCCCAGTGCCCCACATCCCCCCGTGGGTCCGCCCCACACCTCCCCCCGTGCCCCACATCCCCCCGTGGGTCCGCCCCACACCTCCCCCATATCCCCCCCTAGATCTGCCCCACACCTCCCCCAGTGCCCCACAACCCCCCACGGGTCCGCCCCACCCCTGCCCCCCGCCCCACCCCCCCGCCCCCCAGCCCCACCTCGCGGGGCACGAAGCTGGTGGCCAGGGTGACGGCGGACCAGAGGGCGATGCCGAGGCACAGCAGGCGCTTGCGGTTGTAGCGGTCCCCCAGGTACCCGAAGACGGGCGCCAGCACCATGTAGCTGCTGATGAACACTGCGGGAGGGCGGGGGTCAGCCCCACAAGCGTGGGGCGGGACCCCCGAGCGCGGGGCGGGACCCCCGAGCGTGGGGCGGGACCCCCGAGTGCGGGGCGGGACCCCCGAGCGCGGGGCGGGACCCCCGAGCGCGCGGCGGGACCCCCGAGTGTGGGGCGGGACCCCCGAGTGCGCGGCGGGACCCCCGAGTGCGGGGCGGGACCCCCGAGTGTGGGGCGGGACCCCCGAGTGCGCGGCGGGACCCCCGAGCGTGGGGCGGGACCCCCGAGCGCGGGGCAGGACCCCCCGTACCCGTCTGCAGCAGCCCGGAGCTGCCGTCCCCGATGCCGAAATACTCCTCGACGTCAGGTAGGACACCTGGGGGGGGGCAAAATGTGGGGCGCGAGGGGTGTGGGGTGCCCTGTAGCGTGCCCCATAGCCTGCCCCATGGCGTGCCCCATAGCATGTCCCGTAGCGTGCCCCACAGCCTGCCCCATAGCGTGCCCCATAGTGTGCCCCATAGCATGTCCCGTAGCATGCCCCACGGCCTGCCCCATAGTGTGCCCCACGGCCTGCCCCATAGAGTGCCCCACGGCCTGCCCCACGGCCTGCCCCATAGTGTGCCCCATAGCGTGTCCCGTAGCGTGCCCCACGGCCTGCCCCATAGCGTGCCCCATAGTGTGCCCCACGGCCTGCCCCATAGAGTGCCCCATAGCGTGCCCCACAGCCTGCCCCATAGAGTGCCCCATAGCATGTCCCGTAGCGTGCCCCACAGCCTGCCCCATAGAGTGCCCCACAGCCTGCCCCATAGTGTGCCCCATAGCGTGCCCCACGGCCTGCCCCATAGCGTGCCCCACAGCCTGCCCCATAGAGCGCCCCATAGCATGCCCCACAGCGTGCCCCACGGCCTGCCCCATAGAGCGCCCCATAGCCTGCCCCACAGCCTGCCCCACGGCCTGCCCCATAGCGTGCCCCACAGCATGCCCCACAGCCTGCCCCATAGAGCGCCCCATAGCATGCCCCACAGCCTGCCCCCCGGCCGCCCCGTACCGGCCACGGTGAAGCGGTCCATGTAGTTGAGGAGGTTGATGTAGCAGAGCACGGCCACCGTCAGGTGGGCGCGGGCCGGGGGGGCGCCGTGGGGCGCCGTGGGGCAGGCCTCGGCCCCCTCCCCCCCCGTGTCGTCGGGCCGGCGCAGCACCGGCCCCACGGGCGCCGCTTGGGGGGCGTGGGGCGACGCCATGGGGCTGCCTCGGCCTGGGGGGGGGGGGCAGAGAGACCCATGGGTGCCCCCAGCCCCGTAGCCCCTGCCCCACAGATAGCCCAGCCCCATAGCCCCCAGCCCCACAGCCCCAGCCCCACGGGGACCCCCGACCCATTATGCCGCCCCCTGCCCCACAGAGACCCCAGCTCCACGTAGCCCCCTCCCCGCCCCACAGCCCCCTGCCCCACACATCTCTGGCCCTGCCCATAGCCCCCAGCCCCTCCCTGCCCCATAGCCCCCCCACAGCCCCCAGCCCCACAGAGAGCCCTCCCTGCCCCATAGCTCCCTGCCCCCCTCCCTGCCCCATAGCCGCCCCACAGCCCCCTGCCCCATAGCCCCCAGCCCCCCGTGAGCCCCCCTCCCTGCCCCATAGCTGCCCCATAGCCCCCTGCCCCACAGGAGCCCCCCCAGCCCCACAGAGCCCCCAGCCCCATAGCCCCCCCCCGCCCCATAGCCCCCAGCCCCACACGAGCCCCTCCCTGCCCCATAACCCCCCCGTAGCCCCCTGCCCCAGAGCCCCCAGCCCCATACCCCTCACGTGACGCCCCCGTCACGTGACTGCCCCCCCACACCCGGAGGGGTCACCCCCGGTTACCGCCGCCCCCGGCGATTCGCTGCCGCGGCGGCCCCGCACGTGACCGCTCCCCACGTGACCGCGGGCCCCCGCCCCTTCCGCGGGGCTCTTATGGCGGGGGCGTGACGTCACCGGGAGGGGGGCGTGGTCTGCCGCGGGGGCTTCTGGGAAATGTAGTCGGGGGGGGCGGGAGTACTGGGGGTACTGGGGGCACTGGGATCGGTGCACTGGGAGCACTGGGGACATTGGGATCGGGGCACTGGGAGCACTGGTCATACTGGGAGCACTGGGATCAGCCCGATGGGATACTGGGGACATTGGGATCAGGGCACTGGGAGCACTGGTGATACTGGGAGCACTGGGATCAGCCCGATGGGATACTGGGGACATTGGGATCAGGGCACTGGGAGCACTGGTGATACTGGGAGCACTGGGATCAGCCCGATGGGATACTGGGGACATTGGGAGCAGGGTACTGGGGGCACTGGGAGTGGGGGTATGGGGCACTGGGAGCACTGGGACCAGTCCCATGGGGCACTGGGAGCACTGGGATGTTGTCTGTAGGGCACTGGAAGCACTGGGATTGGGACTAAGGGACACTGGGAGCACTGGGATTGGCTCCAAGGGGCACTAGGAGCACTGGGACCTTGGCTATGGGGCACTGGGAGCACTGGGATTTACCCCATTCTGTACTGGGAGCACTGGGGCTGACCCCATGGGGCACTGGGAGCACTGGGACCTTGGCTATGGGGCTCCAGGGGCACTGGGATTGACCCCACAGGGCACTGGGAGCACTGGGATTGACACCAGGGGGCACTGTGAGGACTGGAATTGGCACTATGGTGTACTGGGAGCACTGGGATTGCCCCAGTTCCATACTGGGAGCACTGGGATTGACCCCAAGGGGCACTGGGAGCACTGGGACCTTGGCTATGGGGCTCCAGGGGCACTGGGATTGACCCCACAGGGCACTGGGAACACTGGGATTGACACCAGGGGGCACTGTGAGGACTCGAATTGGCACTATGGTGTACTGGGAGCACTGGGATTGCCCCAGTTCCATACTGGGAGCACTGGGATTGACCCCAAAGGGCACTGGGAGCACGAGGATTGGCCACATTCTGTACTGGGAGCACTGGGATTGGCCCCATTCTGTACTGGGAGCACTGGGATTGACCTCATTCTGTACTGGGAGCACTGGGATTGGCCCCATTCTGTACTGGGAGCACTGGGATTGGCCCCATTCTGTACTGAGGGCACTGGGGTTGGCCCCATTCTGTACTGCGAGCACTAGGATTGACCCCACAGGGCACTGGGAACACTGGGATTGACACCAGGGGGCACTGTGAGGACTCGAATTGGCACTATGGTGTACTGGGAGCACTGGGATTGCCCCAGTTCCATACTGGGAGCACTGGGATTGGCCCCATGGGGCACTGGGAGCACTGGGATTGGCCACATTCTGTACTGGGAGCACTGGGATTGGCCCCATTCTGTACTGCGAGCACTGGGATTGACCCCACAGGGCACTGGGAGCACTGGGATTGGCCCCATGGGGCACTGGGAGCACTGGGATTGGCCACATTCTGTACTGGGAGCACTGGGATTGGCCCCATGGGGCACTGGGAGCACTGGGGCTGCCCCCAGTCCGTACTGGGAGCACTGGGCCGTGGGGCCGCGCTATCTTTAGCCCCGCTCCTTATCAGGAGCTGCCCGGACCCTCAAGGTGCTGGGGGGGGGGCGGGGGGGGGGGGTGCCACCCCCTCCTTCCCCCCCCCCCCTCCCTCCTCCCCTCCCCCCCCCGGGGCTATTTCGGGCCCGGCCCCGCCCCCGGGGCAATAAAAGCGCGGCCCCCGTGCCCCCGGCCCCCACCAGCGGCCGACAGCAACCATGGTGAGTGGGGGGGGGGCGACCCCCCCCGGGACCCCCCCGGACCCCAGACCCCCCTGGACACCCCCCTGGACCCCTTGGCCCCCCCCCCCATCCTTTTATCCCCCCCAAATACCCCCAAACGCCCCCCCCAGGACCCCAAATTGCCCCCCCCGGGCCCTTTAGGGACCCCCAAATCCCCCCCCGACCCCCTAAATCCCCCCCCAGATCCCTCAACCTGCCCCCCCAGCCCCCCTTAGGGACCTCTGAGACCCCCAAATCCCCCCTAACCCCCCCCCCAAATCCCTTTAGAACCCCCTCAGCCCCCCAGATCCCCCCCTTTAGACCCCAAATTCCCCCCAAACCCCCCCAGTTCCCCCCCAAATCCCTTTAGGGCCCCCAAGACCTGCAGCTCTCCCCCTTTACCCCCCCAAATCCCCCCAGACCCCCCCCAATCCCCCCAATCCCCCCAAAGCCCCCCAGATCCCCCCCTTTAGACCCCCAACCCCCCCCCCAAATCCCTTTAGGGTCCCCCAGACCCCCAGATCTCCCCCTTTAGCCCCCCAAATCCCCCCCAACCCCCCCCAAATCCATTTAGAGCCCCTCCCTGCCCCTGTATCTCCCCCTTTAGACCCCCAAACCCCCCAGATCCCCCCCAGCTCCCCCCCCCAACCCCCCCAACCTCTCCCAAATCCCCCCCAATCTCCCCCCAATCCCCCTCAATCTCCCCCCAATCCCCCCAATCCCCCCCAGATCCCCCCCAGCTCCCCCCCCAACCCCCCCAACCTCTCCCAAATCCCCCCCAATCTCCCCCCAATCCCCCTCAATCTCCCCCAATCCCCCCCAATCCCCTCCCAATCCCCCCCAATCTCCCCCAATCCCCCCCAATCCCCCCCAATCCCCCCCAATCTCCCCCCAATCCCCCTCAATCCCCCCCAATCTCCCCCCAATCTCCCCCCAATCCCCCCCAATCTCCCCCCAATCCCCCCCAATCTCCCCCCAATCCCCCCCAATCCCCCCCAATCCCCCCCAATCCCCCCAAATCCCCCCCAATCTCCCCCCAAATCCCCCCCAATCTCCCCCCAATCCCCCCCAATCCCCCCCAATCCCCCCCCAATCCCCCCCATCCCCCCAATTTCCCCCCAACCCCCCCATTTCCCCCCAATCCCCCCCCCCCGACGCCCCCTCGTGCCCCCCCAGGCCCCCAAGAAGGCGAAGCGCCGCGCGGCCGAGGGCTCCTCCAACGTCTTCTCCATGTTCGACCAGACCCAGATCCAGGAGTTCAAGGAGGTGAGACACCCCCCCCCTCCCCCCTCCCCCGGGTGATGACGTCACTGGGGGGGGGGGGCAGGTTATTTTGGGGGGTGGGGGGTGGGGGGTCAGCGCACCCCTCCGGCACGCGGCACCTGTCCCCGTGCGGATCGGGTGGCGCCTTGGGGGACGCAGCTGTCTCCTTGGGGGGGGGGGGGAGGGGGGGTTCCCATGAGCCTTTGCGGCCCTCACCCCTCCCCCACCCCCCCTTGACCCCCTCACCCCCCCCATTTTTGTGCCTCTCCCCCTCCCCCCCCCCAAGGCGTTCACCGTCATCGACCAGAACCGCGATGGCATCATCGACAAGGACGACCTGCGGGAGACCTTCGCGGCCATGGGTAGGGGGCGTGGCCTGTGGGGCGTGGCCTGTAAGGGCGTGGCCTGTGGGGGCGTGGCCTGTGGGGGCGTGGCACGTGGGGGCTGGGTCTATGGGGGCAGGGTCTACGGGGTGTGGCATATTGGGGGCATGGCATATTGGGGGCGTGGCCTATCCGGGCGTGGCCGTTGGGGGGCGTGGCCGTTGGGGGGCGTGGCCGTTGGGGGGCGTGGCCGTCGGGAGTGTGGTGTATCGAGGTGTGGTATATGGGGGTACGGTGTGTTGGGGCGTGGTTTGTTTGGGTGTGGCTTACTTGGGCGTGGTTTATTTGGGCGTGGCTTATCGGGGGCGTGGCCTATTTGGGGGCGTGGTCAATGGGGGTGTGGTGTATTGGGGCGTGGTTTACGATGGGCGTGATAGCGAATGGGTGGGGCTTGTGGAGGGGGAGGGGCATGGGGAGGGATGGAGGGGGGTGAGGGAAGGGGCGGGGCTTTGGGAGAAGGGGCGGGGCTTGGATGAGAAGGGTGGGGCTTTGGAGAAAGGGGCGGGGCTTAGGGAAAGGGGAGGGGTTTTGATAAATGAGCTGGGGGAGGGGAGGGGCTTGAGAAATGGGGGAGGGGCTTGAGAAACAAGAGGGTCTTGAGGAAAGGGGAGGGGCTTGATGGAAGGGGAGGAGCTTATGGAATAGGGCGTGGCTGTGTGGCACAAAGGGGCGGGGCCTATAAAGGGTTCTGTGGGAGGGGCTCAAGGAAAGGGGCGGGGCTTAGAGCAAAAGCTCCTGGTGCTGCGGCATCGGAGATTATGGCAAGGGGCGGGGCTTATAGTGAAAGGGGCGGGGCTTACAGCAACGGGCATGGCTTAAAGTGAAGGGGCGGGGCTTTTGACAAACGGGGCGTGGTTTGGGGAAAAGTGGGCGTGGTTTTGGGGAAAGGGGGTGTGGTTTGGAGGGAAAGGGGGCGTGGCTTGGAGAAGGCGCACCAGGTAGGAACGGGATTTGGGGGGGGGGGGGGGGTGTCTACAGGAAAAGGGGCGGGTCTTGGATCGGAGTGGGCGTGGTCGGTGGGCGTGGCCTGAGGCTCCTCCCCCCCATCCAAATCCGTATCAGGGCGGCTGAACGTGAAGAACGAGGAGCTGGACGCCATGATCAAGGAGGCGAGCGGCCCCATCAACTTCACCGTCTTCCTCACCATGTTCGGCGAGAAGCTCAAGGGTGAGGCCCCGCCCCCCCCCCCCCCAGGCGGTGACGTCACGGCGGTGACGTCACGGCGGCGCCCGGTGACGTCACTTCCTCCCCGCCCCCCTCCCCGCAGGCGCTGACCCCGAGGACGTCATCATGGGGGCCTTCAAGGTGCTGGACCCCGATGGGAAGGGGTCCATCAAGAAGAGCTTGTGAGTGGGGGCGGGGGGGACGTCGGGGTCATCGGGGGTCGTGGGGACGTTTGGGGTCATGGGGGACCTTTGGGGTCACGGGGGGATTGGGGTCATGGGGACATCGGGGGGACATTGGGGTCACGGGGGGGATCGGGGTCAGGGGGACATTTGGGGGACACCGGGGTCATTGGGGGGACGTCGGGGTCAGCAGGGGTCGTGGGGACGTCTGGGGGACAATGGGGACGTCGGGGTCATGGGGACATCGGGGGGACATTGGGGTCATGGGGGGGATGGGGACACGGGGACATTGGGGGGACATTTGGGGACATTGGGGGGGCAGTGGGGACATCGGGGACGTTTGGGGACACAGGCGGTGACCCCGTTCCCTCCGTCCCCCCCCAGCCTGGAGGAGCTCCTGACCACCCAGTGCGACCGCTTCACCCATGAGGAGGTGAGGACCACCCCTGCCCCCCCCCCCCCCCCAAATCCCCCCCGGGACCCGAAAATCCCCTCTGGACCCCAAATCCCCCCCTGGAACCCCGCAAAATCCCCCCCAGGATCCCAAATCCCCCCATGCTGCCCATAGACCCCCCCCCCCATGCCCCCCGTAAACAGCCCTAGGACCCCAAATCCCCCCTGGGACTCCCCAAAATCCTCCCCAGAACCCCAAAATCCCCTCTGGGACCCCCCCCAAAATCCCTTCAGGACCCCCAAAATCCCCCCCAGGACTCCAAATCCCCCCGGCACCCCCCCAAATCCCCCCAGAGACCCCAAATCCCCCCTGTACTGCCCAATGACCCCCCCATGCTCCTCTAAACACCCCTTGGACACCCCCCCCCCCCCCAAATCCCCCTCCTACCTCCGTGGTGATTTATGGGGGGGGGTTCCGGCCTCCTCCCCCAGTTTAATCCCCGGGGTCGCCCCCCCCCCCCAGATCAAGAACATGTGGGCCGCCTTCCCCCCCGACGTGGCCGGCAACGTGGACTACAAGAGCATCTGCTACATCATCACCCACGGCGAGGACAAGGAGGGCGAGTGACCCCCCCCCCCCCCGCCCCCGTGGGACCCCCCCCACTGAGACCCCCCAAAAGCCCCCGGGGGGGGCCGGGGCCCCCTCCCCCCCACTGGGAATAAAGCAGCTTTTTTCCAGCCGTTGGGTTTGGGGGGGTTTATTGGGGGGGGGGGGGGGTCCCAGCGCTGGGGGGGTGGCCCCAAGGGGGGGGGGTTTGGGGTCTCGTTGTCATGGGTTGACCCCAAAAGGGGATGTTGGGGTCCTGTTGGGGTTCCCTTGTTACGGGATGGGTTGGGATGGCCCCAAGATGAATTTTGGGGTCCCGTTGGGGTTCTTTTGTCATGGGGTGACCCCAAGTTGGGCACTGGGGGGGCCCTTTTGTCATGGGACAGGGTTGGGATGAGCCCGAAGATGGACCCTGGGGTCCTGTTGGGGTCCCCTTGTCATGGGGTGGGGTTGGGATGACCCCAAAGGGGTGGCCGTTGGGGGGTCCCCTTGTCCTGGGGTGTCCCCAAGATTGGGTTTTGGGGTTCCCCTTGTCATGGGACGGCCCCAAAGATGGACATCGGGGTCCGCTCTTGTTATGGGACGGGGTTGGGATGACCCCAACGATGGCCGTAGGCGTCCCCTTGTTTTGGGGTGCCCCCGAGGTTGGGGATTGGGGTCCCCTTCTCATGGGAGAGGGTTGGGATGACCCCAAAGGCAGACGTTGGGGTTCCTTTGTCTTGGGGTGTCCCCGAAGATGGGCACCGGGGTCCCCTCTTGTTACGGGATGGGGTTGGGACATCCCAAAAGTTGGATTTTGGGGGTCCCCTCGTTTTGGGGTGTCCTCTCAGCACCTCCCGGCGTCCCCGTCCCCGTCCCCGTCCCCGGGCAGGACGCGGAGGGCGAAGTCGAGGGCGGGGGCGCTGTGGGTCAGGCACCCCATGGACACGGCGTCGACGTGGGGCGCCAGGAAGTGGGGCAGGGCGGCCTCCGTGATGCCGCCGCTCGCCTCCACCCTCACCCGCGGGTGGGACGCCTTCACCGCCGCCGCCGCCTCCGCCAGCGCCTGGGGGGGCAAGGCCAGCACTTGAGGGGGGGGCGCCCCACACTTGGGGGGGGTCACCTCACACTTGAGGGGTGCCCCACACTTGGGGGGGGGGCACTGCACACCAGGGGGTCACCCCAGACTTGGGGGGGTCACCCCACACTCGGGGGTCGCCCCACACTCGGGGGTCGCCCCACACTTGGAGGTAACCCCACACTGGGGGGGGGGGGGCATTGCCCCACACCTGGGGGTCGCGCCGCCTACCTGTGGGGTGAAGTTGTCCAGGAGGACGATGTCGGCGCCAGCCTCCGCCGCCGCCAGGGCCTCGGCCGCCGAGCCGCACTCGACCTCCAGCAGCCGGGTGAAGCCGGCGGCGCGCCGGGCCTCGGCCACCACCTGGGGACATGGGGGGCACTGGGGGCACTGGGGGATAGCGAGGGCAATGGGGACAACGGGGACATTGGGGACAAGGGGGGGCGATGGGGACAAGAGGGGAGAATGGGGACCCTGGGGGCTGTGGGGACACTGGGGACATTGGGGTCGGTGGGGAGATGGGGCCAAAACCCCCCAACCAAAATGGGGCTCCCCCCCTAAAACAAAGAGTTCCCCCTCACCCCCCCCAATGGGTCACCCCCCACCTCCCATGTGTGGGTCACCCCCCCAATATGTGGGTCCCCGCCCCAATATTTGGGTCGCACCCCCCCATACGTGCGTCACACCCCCCATATAGGTGGGTCCCAACCCCAATACGCGGGTCCCCGCCCCAATATGTGGGTCACTCCCCCCATATATGTGGGTCCCCGCCCCCCACGCGTGGGGCCGCCCCCCCCCCCCCCCCCCAACCTGCGCCAGGGGCTTGCGTGCGGCCAGCAGGTGGTTGTCCTTCACCATCAGCAGCCCCCCCAGGTCGTGGCGGTGGGGGTCGGCGCCCCCCACGCCCAGCCCGTATTTCTCCACCAGCCGAAAGCCCGGCGTCGTCTTGCGGGTGCCGGCCACCGTCCCCGGCCACCCTCGCCCGCGGGCCACCGCCACCGCCCGGGCAGCCGCCGTGGCCACCCCGCTGCAGCGCCCCACGGCGTTGAGCGCCGCCCGCTCGGCCAGCAGCACCCCGGCCCCCGGCCCTCGCACCTCGGCCACCACCGTCCCCGGGGACAGCGGGGCGCCCTCGGGCACCCGCCACCCCACGGCGCAGCCCGCCTCGCCCCACACCGCGTCGGCGAACGGGGCGCCCGCCAGCACCCCGGGGGACTTGCAGAGGAGGTGGGCGCGCCGTGGGGCCAGCCCCACGGTCAGGGCGGCCGGGTCGGGGCCGGGGGCGTCCTCCTCCAGCCAGGCGCGGGCCAGCGAGCGGAGGCGGGCGGGGGGCAGCAGGGCCGCCAGGGCGGGGGGCGGCGGGGTGGCCGCGGTGGGCTCGGTGGCCATGGGGGAGCCTGCGGAGCGCAGAGGTGGTGGGAAGAGGGGGCCAGAGCGGCGCCTGGTGGGGTGGGGGTCCTGCCCCATAGATGGGTCCTGCCCCACGGATAGGTCCTGCCCCATGGATGGGTCCTGCCCCATAGAGGGGCCCTGCCCCATAGATGTGGCTCAACAATGGGTCCTGCCCCATAGATGGGTCCTGCCCCACGGATAGGTCCTGCCCCATAGAGGGGCCCTGCCCCATAGAGGGGCCCTGCCCCATAGATGTGGCTCAACAATGGGTCCTGCCCCATAGATGGGTCCTGCCCCACGGATAGGTCCTGCCCCATAGAGGGGCCCTGCCCCATAGATGTGGCTCAGCAATGGGTCCTGCCCCGCAGCCACGTCCTGCCCCACAGCCACCTCCCACAGTGACCAATCCTGCCCCATAGACAAGCCACGACCCCCAATCTTGCCCCATGGATGCGTCCTGCCCCATAGCTGCCCCACATCCACCCCTGCCCTCTCCCCTCTCATCCCTGCCCCACAGCTGCCCCATAGCCCCTTCCCCCCTCCCCCCAGGCCCACAGCAGCCCCCCCCCCCCCCCCAGCCAAGTGGGGTCCAAAGTCCACCCCAAACCCGCCACGTCCCCGGCCCCACCCCGCCCCGAGCCCCCCACGCTATGGGGCCGGACCCCTCGCCGTGGGGCTGGGTTGGGGGTCCCGGGCCCCACTGACCTGCCAGGGCCAGGAGGTGCTGGGGGACTGAGCCGGGGCGCTGTGGGGCGCCGTGGGGTGGGCTCTGCCCCACGGCACCGCCCTGGGGCGGGGAAGCCCCCCCCCAAAGGGGGCGGGACCCCCATGTGTGGGGCGGAGACCCCCAGGGGCTGCACTCGAAGTGTGGGGCGCCCCCCAAGTGTGGGGCACCCCCCCGGTGTGGGGTGCCCCGATGAACCGGACCCCCAAATGTGGGGCACCTCCCAAGTGGGGGGCACCCCCCAAGTGTGGGGCACCCCGATGATGCGAACCCAGTAACAACTTGGGGGCAGGGCTCTGAGTGGCCCCGCCCCCTCACCCCAAGCCCCGCCCCCTCACCCCAAGCCCCGCCCCCTGCCCCACCAGCCAATGGCGTGCGCCCCCCCCCCCCCAGCGAGGAGGCAGCGGATCGGGGGGTTCCCTTTATTGGCAATAAATAAGCGGCGCCAGTGGGGGGGGGGCCCCGGTGTGGGGCTGCCCCACAGCGCGGGGAGGGGGGGGCCCCATGGTGTGGGGCTGCCCCATAGCTCGGTGTGGGGCTGCCCCACGGCGCGGGGGGGGCCCCCCGGGGTCACTTCTGCTTCTTCCGGGTGTCCTCGGCGTCGGCCGCTGATTGGGGGGGGGGTGATGACGTCAGAGGGGGCGGGGCTGAGCCCCCCCTCCCCCTCCCCCCCCCCACCCACTTTGTCACTGCCCTGCTCCTGGGGGACGTGGGGACACGGACATGTGGGGGGACACTGGGGGACACTGGGGGGTGATGGGGACACGGCCATGGGGTGAGGGGGACACCTGGGGTGAGGGCTGGGTGATGGGGACACGGCCATGGGGTGATGGGGACATGGAGGTGACACCTGGGGGTGATGGGGACATGGCCATGGGGTGAGGGGGACATGGAGGTGACACCTGGGGGACGTGGGGACACGGACATGTGGGGGGACACTGGGGGACACTGGGGGGTGATGGGGACACGGCCATGGGGTGAGGGGGACATGGAGGTGACACCTGGGGGTGACGGGGACACGGCCATGGGGTGAGGGGGACACTTGGGGTGAGGGCTGGGTGATGGGGACATGAAAATGGGGTGATGGGGACACCTGGGGGTGACACATGGAGATGATGGGGACACAGCCATGGGGTGATGGGGACACCTGGAGGTGACACTTGGAGGTGACGGGGACATCTGGGGTGATGGGGACATGGCCATGGGGTGATGGGGACATGGAGGTGACACCTGGGGGTGATGGGGACACGGCCATGGGGTGAGGGGGACACCTGGGGTGAGGGCTGGGTGATGGGGACACCTGGGGGTGACACATGGAGATGACGGGGACACAGCCATGGGGTGAGGGGGACACCTGGGGGTGACGGGGACACGGCCATGGGGTGAGGGGGACATGGAGGTGACACCTGGGGGTGACGGGGACATGGCCATGGGGTGAGGGGGACATGGAGGTGACACCTGGGGGTGACGGGGACATGGCCATGGGGTGAGGGGGACATGGAGGTGACACCTGGGGGTGATGGGGACACGGCCATGGGGTGAGGGGGACACCTGGGGTGAGGGCTGGGTGATGGGGACACGAAAATGGGGCGAGGGGGACACCTGGGGGTGACGGGGACATGGCCATGGGGTGATGGGGACATGGAGGGGACACCTGGGGGTGATGGGGACACGGCCATGGGGTGAGGGGGACACCTGGGGTGAGGGCTGGGTGATGGGGACACCTGGGGGTGACACATGGAGATGACGGGGACACAGCCATGGGGTGAGGGGGACACCTGGGGTGAGGGCTGGGTGATGGGGACACGGCCATGGGGTGATGGGGACATGGAGGGGACACCTGGGGGTGACGGGGACACGGCCATGGGGTGAGGGGGACACCTGGGGGTGACGGGGACACGGCCATGGGGTGAGGGGGACACTTGGGGTGAGGGTTGGGTGATGGGGACACGAAAATGGGGTGAGGGGGACACCTGGGGGTGACGGGGACACGGCCATGGGGTGATGGGGACATGGAGGTGACACCTGGGGGTGATGGGGACACAACCATGGGGTGAGGGGGACACCTGGGGTGAGGGCTGGGTGATGGGGACACGAAAATGGGGTGAGGGGGACACCTGGGGGTGACACAGGGACACGTGGGGTGAGGGGGACACTTGGGGTGACAGTTGGGTGATGGGGACACCTGGGGGTGACACATGGAGATGACGGGGACATGGCCATGGGGTGAGGGGGACACCTGGGGGTGACGGGGACATGGCCATGGGGTGAGGGGGACATGGAGGTGACACCTGGGGGTGATGGGGACACGGCCATGGGGTGAGGGGGACACCTGGGGTGAGGGCTGGGTGATGGGGACACCTGGGGGTGACACATGGAGATGACGGGGACACGGCCATGGGGTGATGGGGACACCTGGGGGTGACGGGGACATGGCCATGGGGTGAGGGGGACATGGAGGTGACACCTGGGGGTGATGGGGACACAACCATGGGGTGAGGGGGACACCTGGCGTGAGGGCTGGGTGATGGGGACACCTGGGGGTGACACATGGAGATGACGGGGACACAGCCATGGGGTGATGGGGACATGGGTGTGACACCTGGGGGTGACGGGGACAGGGCCATGGGGTGATGGGGACACACGGAGGGTGATAGGGGACACTTGGGGTGACAGCTGGGGGTGACAGGGACACCCGGGGGTGACAAGGACACATGGGGGGTGACATGGGGACACGGGGGGTGACAGGGACACCCGGGGGCCCGGGGGTACCTGCGGCCGGGCGCGAGGACGACGGAGGGGACGCGAGGTCACGCTACGGGAGCGGAGACGGCGGTGAGGGACGGACGGGGGGACAGCGAGGGGACAATGGGGGCTGGGGCCAATGGAGGGGACGAGGCGGGTGGGGCCAGTGAGGATGGGGACGACGGAGGGGACCAGGGGGGACAGGCGGAGATGGGGACAAGGGGAGGGGATGATGGAGGGGACACCGGGAGCGATGTGGGGATGTTGGGGACGTGGGGACAAGGAGACGACGAGATACGGAGACCTGGGGACACTGCGGGCGTGGGGACGAGGAGATGTGGGGACAGGGGGACAACGAGATATGGAGATGTGGGGACGTGGGGACAAGGAGATGTGGGGACGTGGAGATATGGAGATGTAGGAACATGGGGATGCGGGGACATGGGGACGTTGGGGACATGGGGACATTGAAATATGGATACGGGGACATTGGGATATGGGGACAGGGAGATATGGGGGGACGTGGGGACATGGAGATGTGGGGACAAGGAGATGTGGGGACAGGGGGACGTGGGGACACGGGGACGTGGGGACAAGGAGATGTGGGGACACGGGGACGTGGGGACAAGGAGATGTGGGGACATGGGGACATGGAGATGTGGGGACAGGGGGACGTGGGGACACGGGGACGTGGGGACAAGGAGATGTGGGGACACGGGGACGTGGGGACATGGAGATGTGGGGACAAGGAGATGTGGGGACAGGGGGACGTGGGGACACGGGGACGTGGGGACAAGGAGATGTGGGGACAAGGAGATGTGGGGACACGGGGACGCGGGGACAAGGAAATGTGGGGACACGGGGATGCGGGGACATGGAGATGTGGGGACAAGGAGATGTGGGGACACGGGGACGTGGAGATGTGGGGACGTGGAGATGTGGGGACACGGGGACGTGGGGACACGGGGACGTGGGGACAGCGGTGACCCCGCTCCTCACCCTCCAGGTAGTTCCTGGCCACGAACTTGAGGGCCTCGTCCAGCAGGATGACGGGGAAGGAGATCTTCAGCACCATCAGCCAGTGCGTCAGGTCCAGCGGCGTCAGCTTGAAGATCATCTGCGGGGACACGGGGACAGCGCTGAGCCCCCCCCCCGCCGTCCCCCGTGTCCCCCCCCCGCCCCCCCGGGACCCCCCCCCCCTTACGGGCAGGGGTTCGACGTAGAGGATGACGAAGTGCAGGGACATGGAGAGGCAGATGGAGCCCACCAGCCAGATGTTGACCCACGGCGGCATCCGCACCAGCGACTGGTTCTCGGAGAGGCTGCGGGGACGGGGACACGGCCGTGGTGGCGCCGGGGGTGGCACCGGGACCCCCCCCCTCCCCCCCGGCTTGTCCCCCGTCCCCTACCTGTTGAGGGCGTTGCACATCTCGATGGTGACCAGCACGGAGAGCGCCATGGTCATGGGCACCGGCGACTCGAAGATGTCGCAGTCGAGGCCCTCGAATTCGGCGTTGTGCTCCGTGCACTGCATGAAGTGGGTCTGGGGGCGCGGGGGGGGGAGCGTTATTGGGGGGGGGGGGGGGGCCGTTTTGGGGTCGTCGGGTGTTATCGGGGTGGGGGGGGGGCGTCGTTGGGGTGGGGGGGGGGTCAACGGGGTGGGGAGGAGGTCAACGCGGCGGTTGGGGACGTCAACGCGGCGGTGGTGGGGTCAACGCGGCGGTGGGGGCGTCACCCATGACAAGCGATGGCCCCCCCCCCCCCCCCCCCGAAGACCAGCCAAGCACCGTGATGATGGGAGCACCCCTGCGACGAGCACCCGACCATGGCCAAGGCCACCCAAGCAAGGCGACGACGAGCACCCAAGCCCCATGACGATGACCCAACCACCACCATGACCAAGCCGACCACCACGATGACCACCCGGCGACCCAACCAAAACCACGACGAGCACCCGAGCACCCGACCACCACCACCACGGACCCCCCCAGCCACCACCACGACCCCCCAGCCACCACCAGGACCCCCCAGCCACCACCACGACCCCCCAGCCACCATGATGGATGGTGGAACCGCCACCGTGATGACCACCCAACCGCCACCACGACCACCCAACCGCCACCACGACCCCCCAGCCACCACCACGACCACCCAGCCGCCACCACGACCACCCAGCCACCACCACGGACCCCCCAGCCACCACCACGACCACCCAGCCACCACCACGACCCCCCAGCCACCACCACGGACCCCCCAGCCACCACCACGACCACCCAGCCACCACCACGGACCCCCCAGCCACCACCACGACCCCCCAGCCACCACCACGGACCCCCCAGCCGCCACCACGACCCCCCAGCCACCACCACGACCCCCCAGCCGCCACCACGACCCCCCAGCCACCATGATGGATGGTGGAACCGCCACCGTGATGACCACCCAACCGCCACCACGACCACCCGTCCGGCACGATGGCCACCCAACCACCGCGATGAGGGACCCCCCACCCCCACGACGACCCCCCGCCCTCCCCGCGCTCACCAGCTGGTGGTAGGTGACGCTGGGCCCATCCTCGGCGTAGAGGAACCACCAGGCGGCGGCGCCCACGGTGGCGGCCCCCACGTAACCTACGGCGAGAAACCACGCTGGCGCCGGGCTCCGGCCACCACCGGGGCGGGCACGGGGGGGGGGGTCCCGGGGGTCCGGCGCTCACCCCCGATGGCCAGGTAGCGGAAGAAGAGCCAGCCGCTGATGAGGGGCTCCTTGGGGCTGCGGGGGGGCTTGTCCATGATGTCCAGGTCGGGGGGGTTGAAGCCCAGCGCGGTGGCCGGCAGCCCGTCCGTCACCAGGTTGACCCAGAGCAGCTGCACCGGGATCAGCGCCTCGGGCAGCCCCAGCGCCGCCGTCAGGAAGATGCTGGGGGAGGCGGGTCAGGGGGGGCGGGGGGGGGGGATTAGGGGGGAGTGGGGGGAGCGGGGGGAATTAGGGGGAGTGGGGGGAGTGGGGGGAATGGGGGGAGTGGGGGGAGTGGGGGGAATGGGGGGAGCGGGGGGGAGTGGGGGGAGTGGGGGGAGTGGGGGAAAATAGGGGGGAGTGGGGGGAGTGGGGGGAATGGGGGGGAGTGGGGGGAGCGGGGGGAATTAGGGGGAATGGGGGGAATGGGGGAAGTGGGGGGAGTGGGGGGAGTGGGGGGAGTGGGGAAAAATAGGGGGGAATGGGGGGAATTAGGGGGAGTGGGGGGAGTGGGGGGAATTAGGGGGGAGTGGGGGGAGTGGGGGAAAATAGGGGGGAATGGGGGAAATGGGGGGAGTGGGGAAAATGGGGGGGATTGGGGGAAATGGAGGAAATGGGGAAGTGGGGGGAGAGGGAGAAAATGGGGAGAAAGGGGGGAGTGGGGGGAATTGGGGAAATGGGGGCAATGGGGGGAGAGAGGGGAAATGGGGGGAGTGGGGGGAGTGGGGGAAAATAGGGGGGAGTGGGGGAAAATAGGGGGGAGTGGGGGGAGTGGGGGGAGTGGGGGGAGTGGGGGAAAATAGGGGGGAGTGGGGGGAGTGGGGGGAATTAGGGGGAATGGGGGGAATGGGGGGAGTGGGGGGAATTAAGGGGGAGTGGGGGGAGTGGGGGGAATGGGGGGGAGTGGGGGGAGGGGGGGGAGTGGGGGGAGTGGGGGGAGTGGGGGAAAATAGGGGGGAGTGGGGGGAGCGGGGGGGAGTGGGGGGAGTGGGGGGAGTGGGGGGAATTAGGGGGAGTGGGGGGAGTGGGGGAAAATAGGGGGGAGTGGGGGGAGCGGGGGGAATTAGGGGGGAGGGGGGGGAGTGGGGGGAGTGGGGGGGAATGGGGGGAGTGGGGGGGAATGGGGGAAGTGGGGGGAATTAGGGGGGAGTGGGGGGAGTGGGGGGAATTAGGGGGGAGTGGGGGGAATTAGGGGGGAGTGGGGGGAATTAGGGGGGAGTGGGGGGAGTGGGGGGAGTGGGGGGAATGGGGGGGAATTGGGGAAATTAGGGGGAATGGGGGGAGAGAGGGGAAGTGGGGGGAGAGGGAGAAAATGGGGAGAGAGGGGGGAGTGGGGAAAAATGGGGTTAAATGGGGGGAGTGGGGGGAGAGAGGGGAAATGGGGGGAGTGAGTGGGGAAAATGGGGGCACCGGGGAAATAAGGGGAGTGGGGGGAGTGGGGGGAGTGGGGGCAAGATGGGGGGAGAGAGGGAAAACGGGGGGAAGGGGGGGGGAAAATGAGGTTAATGGGGAAAACGGGGGAAACGGGGGAAAATGGGGCGGATTGGGGGCAAATGGGGGCGACGGGAGGAGAGGAGGGAAATGGGGGGAGTGGGGCAAATGGGGGGGCAATATGGGGAGAAGGGGAAAACGGGGGCGATCCAGGGATAGTAGGGGGAAATGGGGTGAAATGGGGGGAGTTTGGGGGCTGGGGGCACTGGGAGGAGTGGGGGAGACGAACTGGGGGCAACTGGGAGGTGCTGCGAGGCGGGGCAGATGGGGGGAAACTTAGGGGGGTTGGGGGCGAAGGAAGGAGCTGGGGGAACCGGGTGGAGTGGGGGGAACTGGAGGGAGTGGGAGGGACTGGGAGGGAGTGGGGGGAACTGGGTGGACTGGGAGGGGCTGGGAGGGAGTGGGGGGAACTGGGTGGACTGGGAGGGACTGGGAGGGAGTGGGGGGAACTGGGTGGACTGGGAGGGGACTGGGAGGGAGTGGGGGGAACTGGGTGGACTGGGAGGGGCTGGGAGGGAGTGGGGGGAACTGGGTGGACTGGGAGGGACTGGGAGGGAGTGGGGGGAACTGGGTGGACTGGGAGGGGCTGGGAGGGAGTGGGGGGAACTGGGGGGACTGGGAGGGACTGGGGGGAAGTGGGGGGAGTGGGAGGAGCTGGGGGGAACTGGGCGGACTGGGAGGGAGTGGCAGGGACTAGTGGGAACTGGAGGGACTGGGGGTAGCCGGGAGGCAGCGGGAGGGCACTGGGAGGCGGCTGGGAGGGGCTGAGTGCGGCGGGCGCTCACCAGACCACCTCGCCCACGTTGGAGGAGATGAGGTAGCGGATGAACTGCTTCATGTTGTTGTAGATGGCCCGGCCCTCCTCCACGGCCGCCACGATGGTGGAGAAGTTGTCGTCGGCCAGCACCATCTCCGAGGCCGTCTTGGCCACCGCCGTCCCCGAGCCCATGGCGATGCCGATCTCGGCCTTCTTCAGCGCCGGCGCGTCGTTCACCCCGTCCCCGGTCTGCGGGGTGGGGTGGCGGGGGTGTCACGGGGGGGGGGGGGAGGCGGCTGGTGTCACCGAGGCCGCCCCCGAGGCCGTCCCCAGCAGCCGGCGCCGCGATCGCCAACAGCGCCCCCCGAAACGTCATCGACGACGGCCCCAGCGGCGTCATCGGCAGCCGCCAACGCGATCGCCAGCGGTGTCACCAACGCCGTCACCAACAGTCGCCAACACAATCACCAACAACTGTCCCCAGAATGTCACCGAGAACGTCCCCAACACCGTTCTCAACAGCCACCAACGCAACCGCCAACGGCGTCCCCAACACCGCCATCAGCAGCGTCACCAACGCTGTCACCGGTGTCCCCAACACCGTTCTCAACAGGCAACACCGTCCCCGACACCGTCACCAACAGTCACCAGCGCGATCGCCAACAGCGCCCCCAAAAATGTCATCAATGACGGCCCCGACACCGTCATCGGCAGTCGCCAACGCGATCGCCAACAGTGTCACCAACGCCGTCACCAACGGCGTCACCGTGTCCCCAACACCGTTCTCAACAGCCAACAACGTCCCCGACACCGTCGCCGGTCACCAATGTCCCCAACACCATCAAGCCACCAACACAATCACCAACGCCGTCCCCAACACTGTTCTCAACAGTCACCAATGTCCCAAATGGTGGGACCCCAAAACCACCTCAGGACAATCATGGGACCCCAGAACCACGTCAGGGTGATGGTGGGACCCCAGAACCACGTCAAGACCAGGGGGATCCCAAAACCAAGCTGGGGGTGATGGTGGGACCCCAAAACCACGTCAAGACCAGGGGGATCCCAAAACCAAGCTGGGGGTGATGGTGGGACCCCAAAACCACGTCAGGATGATGGTGGGACCCCAGAACCACATCAGGAGAATGGTGGGACCCCAAAACCACATCAGGAGGATGTTGGGACCCCAAACCCATGTCAAGACAATCAAGGGATCCCAGAACCACGTCAGGGTGACGGTAGAACCCCCAAAATCACATCAGGACGATTGTGGGACCCCAGAACCACATCGGGATGATGATGGGACCCCAAACCCACGTCAAGACAATAGTGGGATCCCCAAAACCACGTCAGGGTGATGGTGGGACCCCAGAACCACATCAGGATGATGGTGGGACCCCAAACCCACGTCAAGACAATAGTGGGATCCCCAAAACCACGTCAGGGTGATGGTGGGACCCCAGAACCACATCGGGATGATGGTGGGACCCCAAACCCACGTCAGGACAATAGTGGGATCCCCAAAACCACGTCAGGGTGATGGTGGGACCCCAGAACCACATCGGGATGATGGTGGGACCCCAAACCCACGTCAAGACAATAGTGGGATCCCCAAAACCACGTCAGGGTGATGGTGGGACCCCAGAACCACATCGGGATGATGGTGGGACCCCAAACCCACGTCAGGACAATAGTGGGATCCCCAAAACCACGTCAGGGTGATGGTGGGACCCCAGAACCACATCAGGATGATGGTGGGACCCCAAACCCACGTCAAGACAATAGTGGGATCCCCAAAACCACGTCAGGGTGATGGTGGGACCCCAGAACCACATCGGGATGATGGTGGGACCCCAAACCCACGTCAGGACAATAGTGGGATCCCCAAAACCACGTCAGGGTGATGGTGGGACCCCAGAACCACATCAGGATGATGGTGGGACCCCAAACCCACGTCAGGACAATAGTGGGATCCCCAAAACCACGTCAGGGTGATGGTGGGACCCCAGAACCACATCAGGATGATGGTGGGACCCCAAACCCACGTCAAGACAATAGTGGGATCCCCAAAACCACGTCAGGGTGATGGTGGGACCCCAGAACCACATCAGGATGATGGTGGGACCCCAAACCCACGTCAGGGTGATGGTGGGATCCCCAAAACCACGTCAGGGTGATGGTGGGACCCCAGAACCACATCGGGATGATGGTGGGACCCCAAACCCACGTCAGGACAATAGTGGGATCCCCAAAACCACGTCAGGGTGATGGTGGGACCCCAGAACCACATCGGGATGATGATGGGACCCCAAAACGACATCACCAAGACCCCCCGTGAGCCCCATGGGGTGCCGTCAGCCCCCCGTCCCCCCGCGGCGAAGCCTCACCATGGCGGTGATCTCGTCGAAGGACTGGAGGAACTCCACGATCTTGGACTTGTGGGTGGGCTCGACGCGGGCGAAGCAGCAGGCGCGGCGGCAGGCCTCGCGCTGCTCGGCGGGCGGCAGGTCGTCGAACTCGCGGCCCGTGTACGCCCGGCCCGTCACCTCCTCCTCCTCGCTGAAGATGCCGATGCGGCGGCAGATGGCGATGGCCGTGCCCTTGTTGTCCCCCGTGATCATGATGACGCGGATGCCGGCGTCGCGGCACAGCCGGATGGAGCCCATCACCTCCTTCCGCGGCGGGTCCAGCATGCCCACGCAGCCCACGAAGGTCATGTCCGTCTGCGGGGGGGGGGAGAGCGGGACCGGGGAACCCGTGGAGGGCGTCGAACGGGGATATGGGACCGGGGAACCCGTGGAGGGCATCCCGTGGAGATATGGGACCGGGGAACCCCTGGAGGACTTCATGTGGAGATATGGGACCAGGGAACCCATGGAGGACATCCCATGGAGATATGGGACCGGGGAACCTGTGGAGGGCTTCATGTGGAGATATGGGACCGGGGAACCCGTGGAGAACATCCCATGGAGATATGGGACCGGGGAACCTGTGGAGGGCATCCCGTGGAGATATGGGGCCAATGAACCCATGGAGGACATCATATGGAGATATGGGATTGAGGAACCCGTGGAGGGCTTCATGTGGAGATATGGGACCGGGGAACCTCTGGAGGACATCCCATGGAGATATGGGATTGAGGAACCCATGGAGGGCTTCATGTGGAGATATGGGACCAGGGAACCCATGGAGAACACCCCATGGAGATATGGGACCGGGGAACCTGTGGAGGGCTTCATGTGGAGATATGGGACCGGGGAACCCGTGGAGAACATCCCATGGAGATATGGGACTGGGGAACCCATGGAGGACATCATATGGAGATACGGGATTGCGGAACCCATGGAGGGCATTGTACAGAGATATGGGACCGGGGAACCCGTGGAGGGCTTCATATGGAGATATGGGACCAGGGAACCCATGGAGGACATCCCATGGAGATATGGGATTGAGGAACCCGTGGAGGGCTTCATGTGGAGATATGGGACCGGGGAACCTATAGAGGACTTTATGTGGAGATATGGGACCAGGGAACCCGTGGAGGACTTTATATGGAGATATGGGACCAGGGAACCCGTGGAGGACCTCACACAGAGATATAGGGCCGGGGACCCCATGGAGAACATCCCATGGAGATATGGGGCCAAGGAACGCCCGGAGGACCTCCTATGGAGCAAGAACCCCCCCGGAGGCGCCGTCCCCCGCCCTCACCTCGTACTCGGCGAACCTGGTGGAGTCCTCCAGCATCATGTCCTCCTTCTTGGGGGGCGTGTCGCGGGTGGCCAGGGCCAGGCAGCGCAGCGTGTCCCTCCCCGTGCCCCACTCCTTGATGACGGCCAAGATCTTCTCCTTGACGACCGGCGTCAGCGGCACGCGCGCCGTGCCCACCCGCACGTAGTTGCAGCGGTCGATGACGCCCTCGGGGGCCCCCTGGGGAGGGGACGGGGCGGGAGGTGAGGCGGTGACAACGGCGGGGGGTGAGGACACGCGGCGGGGCTGGCGGCCTCACCTTGACGAACATCTTGTTGCCCACGGCGGCGCGCGAGGCCTTGGCCGGCGAGCAGTAGACCGACATGGACTTGCGGTCGCGGGAGAACTCCAGCGTGAACTCCTTCCTCATCAGCTGCTTGATGACCTTCGGGGACACGAGGGGGGGGCAACGCGGTGGCACCGGCGGCGGAGGAAGTGGGGGGAGGCCGGCGGAGGCCGGCAGGGCTTGGGGGGGGGGGGGGGGGACTCACGGAGTTGCAGGCGTTGGCGCGCTCCACTTTGGAGAGGTTGCGGACGTCGGTGTTGAAGACGTTCATCTTCTCCACCAGGCAGGTGAGCGCCGTCTCCGTGGCCTCCCCGACCTTCTCGTAGACGCCCTTGGACTGCGGGGAGGGAGGCCGGCGTCACCGCGAGGCCGCCGCGGTGGCGGGGGGGGTGGGGGGGGACACACCGGGAGGTGGCCTCACCTCGTTGTAGTCCAGGGAGGAGTCGTTGCAGAGGGCGCAGATGGTGGCCAGCTCCACCAGCCCGTCGTACTGCCCGGCCTTTCACGTGCTTCTCGTTCTTCAGCCTGGGGAGGCAGCGGAGGCTGGGGGACGGGGCGAGGACGCCCCTCGGGGGGGGTCGCGGGCAGGGGGGAGGGCGTGGAGGGGGGTGGGATTGGGGTTGTTGGGGTGGGGGAGGTCCGAAAGGAGGCCAGGATGGGTTTTGTTTCGGCTGGAGACCTCAAACATGAGGTCGGGATTGGTTTGTTGGGGATGGGGGCCTCAAAAGTGAGGCCAGGATGGGTTTGTTGGGGTGGGGGACCTCAAAAATGAGTCCGGAAGTGGGTTTTTGGGGATGGAGACCTCAAAAATGAGGCTGGGATTGGTTTGTTGGGGATGGGGGCCTCAAAAATTAGGCCAGAATTGGCTTTTTTGGTGATGGGGACCTCAAAAATGAGGCCAGGATTGGCTTTTTGGGGTGGGGGACCTCAAAAACGAGGCCAATACTGACCCATTAGGCACAGGGACCTCCAAGAGGAGGCCAAGGTTGACCCGCTGAGGACAGGGGCGCTACGAAGGAGGCCAGTGGGGGTGGAGGCCCCAAAAATGAGGCCGACATTGACCCATTGGGGATGAAGGCCCCAAAAACGAGGCCGATATTGACCTGTTGGGGATGGAGGCCCCTTGGAGAAGGCCAATATCGGTCTAGCAGGGACAGGAACCCCAAGAGGAGGCCGTTATTGACCCGCTGGGAAGGGGGAAGGGGGGAAGGGGGGGGTCATTGGGCCTGGGGGGGCGAGGACCGGCCACTCACACGTCTCCCTCGGGGGCGTAGGTGGAGCCGGTGATGGAGAACTCGTTGAGGGAGCAGACGTCGCCCTCCACCTTGTCCACGATGAACATCTGGGGGGGAGGACAACGGGGTCAGGGGGCAGCCGGGGCGTCCTGGGGCCAACTGGGACGTCCTGGAGGCCACTGGGGTCTACTGGGGGACTTTGGGGGCACCCAAGGGGCCGTCGGGAGCTCCTTGGGGCACCCAAGGGGTCGTTGGGAGCTCCTGGAGGGCCTTGGGACACCCAAGGGGCTGTCGGAAGCTCCTTGGGGCACCCAAGGGGACATTGGGAGCTCATGAAGGACCTTAGGGCACCCAAGGGGACATCAGGAGCTCCTTGGGGCACCCAAGGGGACGTCGGGAGCTCCTGGAGGACCTCAGGGCACCCAAGGGGACATTGGGAGCTCCTTGGGGCACCTAAGGGGACGTCGGGAGGTCATGAAGGACCTTGGGGCACCCAAGGGGACGTCGGGAGCTCCTGGAGGACCTCGGGGCACCCAAGAGGAATTTGGGAGCTCCTGGAGGACCTCGGGGCACCCAAGGGGCCGCCGGGAGCACCCAGAGGTCCCCCGTGTCACCCACCTTGCAGACGGACATCTGGTTGGTGGTGAGGGTGCCCGTCTTGTCGGAGCAGATGACGGAGGTGCAGCCCAGGGTCTCGACGGAGGGCAGGCTGCGCACGATGGCGTTCTTCTTGGCCATGCGCCGCGTCCCCAGCGCCAGGCAGGTGGTGATGACGGCCGGCAGCCCTGCGGTACCAAGAACGGGCATCGAGCCCCGTGTAGGACCGTGGGGAGGGGATTTACAACCCAAAAGGGGTCAAGGAATGGGACACAAAGCCACGTGGGGCCTAGGAAGGGCGTTACGGGGCCGTATGGGGTCAAGGAAGGGCGTTATGAAGCTGCGTAGGACCAGGGAGTGGGGTGGCGAGCCAAATAGGATCGAGGAAGGGCATTACAAGACCATGAAGAATGAAAAAAGGGCATTATAGGACCCAAAAGGGGCTTATAACCCTATATAGGATCAAGAAAGGGCGTTACGAGACCATGCAGAGCAAAGAAAAGGGCATTATAGGACTCAAAATGGGTTTATAACCCTGTGTAGGCTCAAGAAAGGGCATTACAAGACCGTGCAAAATAAAAAAAAGGGCATTATAGGACTCAAAAGGGACTTAAAACCCTATATAGGGTCAAGAAAAGGTATTACAAGACCGTGCAAAATAAAAAAAAGGGCATTATAGGACCCAAAAGGGGCTTATAACCCCATATAGGATCAAGAAAGGGCATTACGAGACCATGCAGAGCAAAAAAAGGGCATTATTGGACTCAAAATGGGTTTATAACCCTGTGTAGGCTCAAGAAAGGGCATTACAAGACCGTGCAAAATAAAAAAAAGGGCATTATAGGACTCAAAAGGGACTTAAAACCCTATATAGGGTCAAGAAAAGGTATTACAAGACCGTGCAAAATAAAAAAAAGGGCATTATAGGACCCAAAAGGGGCTTATAACCCCATATAGGATCAAGAAAGGGCATTACGAGACCATGCAGAACAAAAAAAGGGCATTATAGGACTCAAAATGGGTTTATAACCCTGTGTAGGCTCAAGAAAGGGCATTACAAGACCGTGCAAAATAAAAAAAAGGGCATTATAGGACTCAAAAGGGACTTAAAACCCTATATAGGGTCAAGAAAAGGTATTACAAGACCGTGCAAAATAAAAAAAAGGGCATTATAGGACCCAAAAGGGGCTTATAACCCCATATAGGATCAAGAAAGGGCGTTACGAGACCATGCAGAACAAAAAAAGGGCATTATAGGACTCAAAATGGGTTTATAACCCTGTGTAGGCTCAAGAAAGGGCATTACAAGACCGTGCAAAATAAAAAAAAGGGCATTATAGGACCCAAAAGGGGCTTATAAGCCTATATAGGGCCAAGGAAAGGCGTTATAAGGCCGCATGGGGCCAAGGAATGGTGTTAGAAGGCCACAGGGGGTCGTGGAACATCGTTAGAAGGCCACATGGTGTCAACAAACGGTGCCAGAAGGCCATACGGGGTCAACGAACGGTGTTAGAATGCCATATAGGACCAAGGAATGGTGTGAGAAGGCCACGTGGGGTCAAGGAATGGTGTGAGGACGTTATGTAAGATCAAGGATCAGCGCTAGAGGGCCGTATCGGGGCAAGGAACGGTCTTGGAAGGCCATATAGGGTCAAGGAATGGTCTTAGAGGGCCGCAGGGGGTCAAGGAACGGTGTTAGAAGGCCATATAGGGTAAACAAATGGTGTTAGAGGGCCATATAGGGCCAACAAATGGTCTTAGAGGGCCACGAGGGGTCAAGAAATGGTCTTGGAAGGCCATATGGGGTCAAGGAACGGTGTTAGAAGACCACAGGGGTCAACAACTGGTATTAGAAGACCAAAAGGGTCAACTAATGGTGTTAGAAGGCCATAATGGGGTCAACGAATGGTGTTAGAAGGCCATACGGGGTCAACGAGTGTGTTAGAAGGACAGATAGGGTCAAGGAACGGTGTTGGAAGGCATCACAGCGTCAAGGAATGGTGTTAGAAGACCACGCGGGGTCAACAAATGGTCTTAGAAGACCAAATGGGATCAAGAAACTGGTCTTAGGAGGCCAGATAGGGGTCAAGGAATGGCTCTTAGAAGACCAAACGGGGTCAAGGAACGGTGTTAGAAGGCCATATGGGGTCAACAAATGGTGTTAAAAGGCCATATGGGGTCAAGGAATGGCCTTAGAGGGCCACACAGGGTCAGGGAATGGTCTTAGAAGACCACAGGGGGTCAACAAATGGTGTTAGAAGGCCATATGGGGTCAAGGAATGTTCTTAGAGGGCCACAAGGGGTCAAGAAATGGTCTTAGAAGGCCATATGGGGTCAAGGAATTGTGTTAGAAGGCCATACAGGATGAAGGAATGGTCTTGGAAGGGTATACGGGGTCAAAGAACGGTGTTGGAAGACTGCAGAGGGTCAACGAATGGTCTTAGAAGACCAGGAGGGGCCAACAAATGGTGTTAGAAGGCCACATGGGGTCAAGGAACCGTGTCAGAAGACCCCAAGGGGTCAAGGAATGGTCTTAGAAGGCCAAATGGGGTCAAGGAATGGTGTTAGAAGGCCAGATAGGATCAAGGAATGGTGTTAGACGGCCAATTGAGGTCAACAAATGGTGTTAGAAGGCGAGATTGGGTCAACGAATGGAGTTAGAAGACCACATGGGGTCAACAAATGGTCTTGGAAGGGTATATGGGGTCAAAGAACGGTGTTAGAAGACCGCAGAGGGTCAAGGAACGGTCTTAGAAGACCACAAGGGGCCCACAAATCGTGTTAGAAGGCCATAAAGGTCAAGGAATGGTCTTAGAAGACCAAATGGGGTCCAGGAACGGTGTTAGAAGGCCAGATAGGGTCAACAACTGGTCTCGGAAGTCCATATGGGGTCAACAAACGGTCTTGGAAGGGTATATAGGGTCAAAGAATGGCGTTAGAAGGCCATAAAGGTCAAGGAATGGTCTTAGAAGACCAAATGGGGTCAAGGAACGGTGTTAGAAGACCACAATGGGTCAAGGAAGGGTGTTAGAAGGCAACACAGGGTCAACAAAGGGTGTTAGAAGGCCATAAAGGATCAAGGAATGGTCTTGGAAGGCCAGATAGGGTCAAGGAATGGTCTTAGAAGACCAAATGGGGTCAAGGAACGGTGTTAGAAGGCCAGATAGGGTCAACAACTGGTCTCGGAAGTCCATATGGGGTCAACAAACGGTCTTGGAAGGGCATATAGGGTCAAAGAACGGCGTTAGAAGGCCATAAAGGTCAAGGAATGGTCTTAGAAGACCAAATGGGGTCAAGGAACGGTGTTAGAAGACCACAATGGGTCAAGGAAGGGTGTTAGAAGGCAACACAGGGTCAACAAAGGGTGTTAGAAGGCCATAAAGGATCAAGGAATGGTCTTGGAAGGCCAGATAGGGTCAAGGAATGGTCTTAGAAGACCAAATGGGCCCAAGGAATGGTCTTAGAGGGCCGTGTAGGGTCAAGGAACGGTCTTAGAGGGCCACACAGGGCCGAGAGGGGACCACTGTCACCTTCGGGGATGGCGGCCACGGCCAGGGCGACGGCGATCTTGAAGTAGTAGATGGCGCCGCGGATCCAGGAGCCGCCGTGGACGGGGTCGTTGAAGTGGCCGATGTTGATGAGCCAGACGGCGACGCAGATGAGCGAGATGACCTTGGAGAGCTGCTCGCCGAACTCGTCCAGCTTCTGCTGCAGCGGCGTCTTGTCCTGCTCCGTGGCCGCCATCTCGTCGCGGATCTTCCCGATCTCCGTGTTCACCCCCGTGGCCACCACGATGCCCACGGCCTTGCCCGCCCCGATGTTGGTGCCCTGCGGGGACGCGGCGCTGGGGACACGGTGGCCTCGGGGGCGCGGCGGCCTTGGGGACGTGGTGGTGGGGACACGGTGGCCTTGGGGATGTGGCAATGGGGATGGCGGCCTTGGGGATGTGGTGGTGGTGGTGGCCTTGGGGACACGGTGGCCTTGGGGACATGGCAATGGGGACGTGGTGGTGGGGACGTGGAGATGGGGATGGCGGCCTTGGGGACACGGTGGCCTTGGGGGCACGGTGGCCTTGGGGACGTGGTGGCCTTGGGGACGTGGCAATGGGGATGGCGGCCTTGGGGATGTGGTGGTGGTGGTGATGGTGGCCTTGGGGACATGGTGGCCTTGGGGGCGCGGTGGCCTTGGGGACGTGGTGGCCTTGGGGACGTGGCAATGGGGATGGTGGCCTTGGGGACACGGTGGCCTTGGGGGCACGGTGGCCTTGGGGACACGGTGGCCTTGGGGATGTGGCAACGGGGACATGGTGGTGGTGATGGTGGCCTTCAGGACACGGTGGTGGGGACGTGGCAATGGGGACGGTGGCCTTGGGGACATGGTGGTGGGTATGTGGAGATGGGGACAGTGGCCTTGGGGACGCGGCGGTGAGGATGGTGGCCTCGGGGACGTGGTGGTGGGGACGTGGCAATGGGGATGGTGGCCCTGGGGACGCCACGGTGGGGATGGTGGCCTTGGGAACGCGGCGGTGAGGACGCTGTGACGGGGATGGTGGCCTTGGGGACGTGGGGATGGGGACGGTGGCCTTGGGGACGCGGCGGCCTTGGGGACGTGGGGATGGGGACGGTGGCCTTGGGGACGCGGCGCTGGGGCCGGCGGCCTCGGGGACACCGTGATGAAGATGTGGCGGCGGGGACGGTGGCCCTGGGGACGCGGCGGCGGGGCCGTGGCGACGGGGCCGGGGTCCTGGGGCCGCGGGGGTGGGGTCGGTGGCCCCGGGGGCCGCGGCGTTGTGCCGGGCGCGACTCACGGAGAAGAGCATGTTCTTCTTGTCCTGGTTGACGGCGCGCGGGTCGGGGACGGGGTCGGTGTGCTTGATGACGGACACGGACTCACCTGCGGGCACGCGCGCGTGAGCACGGCTCCGACCGGCTCTGACCGGTTGGGACCCGGCTCTGACCGGCTGTGCCCCCGTTTGCGCCCGGTTGTGTTTGGTTGTACCCAGTTGTGGGCGCGGTCGTGCCCGGTTGTGCCCCCAGTCGTGCCCGGTTGTGTCCGGTTGTGCCTATTTGTGACCGGTTGTGCCCAGTTGTGTCTGGTTGTGCCTATTTGTGCCCGGTTGTGCCTATTTGTGTCCGGTTGTGCCCCCAGTTGTGCCCGGTTGTGTCCGGTTGTGCCTATTTGTGCCCAGTTGTGCCCGGTTGTGCCCAGTTGTGTCCGGTTGTGCCTATTTGTGACCGGTTGTGTCCGGTTGTGCCCCCAGTTGTGCCCAGTTGTGTCCGGTTGTGCCTATTTGTGACCGGTTGTGTCCGGTTGTGCCCAGTTGTGTCCGGTTGTGCCCCCAGTTGTGCCCAGTTGTGTCCGGTTGTGCCTATTTGTGACCGGTTGTGTCCGGTTGTGCCCCCAGTTGTGCCCAGTTGTGCCCAGTTGTGCCCAGTTGTGTCTGGTTGTGCCTATTTGTGCCCGGTTGTGCCCAGTTGTGCCCCCAGTTGTGCCCAGTTGTGCCCAGTTGTGTCCGGTTGTGCCTATTTGTGCCCAGTTGTGCCCGGTTGTGCCCGGTCGTGCCCGGTTGCGATCAGTCGTGCCCGTTTGCGCCCAGTTGTGCCCAGTTGTGTCCCAGTTCATGGCTGGTTGTGCCCGGTTGTGTGCCTGGTTGTGGCCTAACCGTGCCTGTTCGTGCCCAGTTGCGCCCAGTCGTGCCCCCAGTTCCAACTGGTTGTGCCCAGTCGTGCCCCCGGTTGTACCCCGAGTTGTACCCCAGTTGTGTGCCTGGTCGTGCCCCCATTAAAGACCAGTTGTGCCCCAGTTGTCTCCCAGTTGCAGCCCACTTGTACCCCCGGTTGCAGCCCAGTTGTAGCCCGGTTGTACCCCCAGTTGTCTCCCAGTTGTCTCCCAGTTGTACCCCGGTTGTACCCCGGTTGTACCCCCAGTTGTGCCCAGTTGTGCCCCCAGTTGTCTCCCAGTCGTACCCCAGTTGTAGCCCCAGTTGTCTCCCAGTCGTACCCAGTTGTCTCCCAGTCGTACCCCAGTTGTAGCCCCGGTTGTACCCCAGTTGTCTCCCAGTCGTACCCAGTTGTCTCCCAGTCGTACCCCAGTTGTAGCCCCGGTTGTACCCCAGTTGTCTCCCAGTCGTACCCAGTTGTCTCCCAGTCGTACCCCAGTTGTAGCCCCGGTTGTACCCCAGTTGTCTCCCAGTCGTACCCCAGTTGTCTCCCAGTCGTACCCCAGTTGTAGCCCCGGTTGTACCCCAGTTGTCTCCCAGTCGTACCCCAGTTGTCTCCCAGTCGTACCCCAGTTGTAGCCCCGGTTGTACCCCAGTTGTCTCCCAGTCGTACCCCAGTTGTACCCCCGGTTGTGCCCCAGTTGTGCCCCAGTTGTGCCCCAGTTGTGCCCAGTGGTGCCCGTACCGGTGAGGATGGACTGGTCGACGCGCAGGGTCGTGGACTTGATGGAGATGATGCGGATGTCGGCCGGCACCTTGTCCCCCACTGCGGGCAGCGGTGTCACCACTGGGAGGGGCCTGGGGGCACTGGGAGGGACTGGGAGGGGCTGGAGGGGGACTGGGAGGGGCTGCAGGGGGACTGGGAGGGGATTGGGGGGCGCTGGGAGGGACTGAGAGGGGACTGGGGGGCACTGGGAGGGGACTGGGAGGGAGTGGGGGGGTACTGGGAGGGAATGGGGGGTACTGGGGGCTACTGGGAGGGACCGGAAGGTTACTGGGAAGGACTGGGGAGCTACTGGCAGGCTGCTGGGGGCTACTGGGAGGGACTGGGGGCTACTGGGAGTTTACTGAGAGGTGCTGGAGGTTACTGGGATGCACTGGGGGGTTGCTGGGAGGCACTGAGGGTTACTGGGAGGCATTAGGGCTTACTGGGAGGTTACTGGGATGCATTAAGGCTTACTGGGATGCATTAAGGCTTACTGGGAAGTTACTTGGATGTACTGGGGGGTTACGGGGAGGGTACTGGGAGGCACTGGGGGTCACTGGGATGCATTAGGGGTTATTGGGAGGCTACTGGGAGGCATTAGGGCTTACTGGGAGGTTACTGGGATGCATTAAGGCTTACTGGGATGCATTAAGGCTTACTGGGAAGTTACTGGGATGTACTGTTGGGTTACGGGGAGGGTACTGGGAGGCACTGGGGGTCACTGGGATGCATTAGGGGTTATTGGGAGGCTACTGGGAGGCATTAGGGCTTACTGGGAGGTTACTGGGATGCATTAAGGCTTACTGGGATGCATTAAGGCTTACTGGGAAGTTACTTGGATGTACTGGGGGGTTACGGGGAGGGTACTGGGAGGCACTGGGGGTCACTGGGATGCATTAGGGGTTATTGGGAGGCTACTGGGAGGCATTAGGGCTTACTGGGAGGTTACTGGGATGCATTAAGGCTTACTGGGATGCATTAAGGCTTACTGGGAAGTTACTGGGATGTACTGGGGGGTTACCGGGGGGTTGCTGGGAGGTTACTGGGAGGCCCTGGGGGTCACTGGGAGGCGCTGGTCCCTCACCGGCCACCTCGGCGATGTCCCCGGGCACCAGGTCGCGCGCCTTGATGCGCTGCACGGCGCTGCGGTCGGCGCGGTACACCTTGCCCATCTCGGGCTCGTACTCCTTCAGCGCCTCGATGGCGTTCTCCGCATTGCGCTCCTGGGGGGTTGGGGACAGTTCCGGGGGGGGGTTGGGGACGTTCGGGGGCGTTTGGGGACAGTTCGGGGGCGTTTGGGGACAGCTCTGGGGGATCTGGGGACGTTTGGGGGCATTTGGGGAGGATTCGGGGGCGTTTGGGAGGGATTTGGGGAGCGTTTGGGGACAGTTCGGGGGATTTGGGGACAGTTCTGGGGATTTGGGGACATTTGGGGGCGTTTGGGGACAGTTCAGGGGGATTTGGGGACGTTTGGGGGCATTTGGGGACATTTGCGGAGGATTCGGGGGCGTTTGGGAGGGATTTGGGGAGTGTTTGGGGACAGTTCGGGGGGATTTGGGGACAGTTCTGGGGATTTGGGGACATTTGGGGGCATTTGGGGACAGTTCAGGGGGATTTGGGGACGTTTGGGGGCATTTGGGGACATTTGCGGAGGATTCGGGGGCGTTTGGGAGGGATTTGGGAGCGTTTGGGGACAGTTTGGGGGGATTTGGGGACAGTTCTGGGGATTTGGGGACATTTGGGGGCATTTGGGGACAGTTCAGGGGGATTTGGGGACGTTTGGGGGCATTTGGGGACATTTGCGGAGGATTCGGGGGCGTTTGGGAGGGATTTGGGGAGCGTTTGGGGACAGTTCGGGGGGATTTGGGGGCATTTGGGGGGATTTGGGGACATTTGGCGGTGTTTGGGGACAGTTCAGGGGGATTTGGGGACAGTTCTGGGGATTTGGGGACATTTGGGGGCGTTTGGGGACAGTTCAGGGGGATTTGGGGACAGTTCTGGGGACTTGGGGACATTTGGGGAGGATTTGGGGGGGGTTGGGGGCATTTGGGGGGATTTGGTGACATTTGGGGAGGATTTGGGGGGGTTTGGGGGCATTTGGGAGGGATCTGGGGGGTGTTTGGGGACAGTTCCAGGGATTTGGGGACATTTGGGGACAGTTTGGGACATTTGGGGGGGGGGTTGGGGACAATTCAGGGGGATTTGGGGAGGATTTGGGGGGGTTTGGGGTGTTTGGGAGGGATCTGGGGGGGTTCAGGGTGTTGGGGGACGCGTTGGGGGCAGCTCAGGGGGGTTTGGGGGCGTTTTGGGGTCCCGATGTCCCCAACCCCTTCCCCACGTCCCTGTCCCCAACGCCCCCATGTCCCCAACGTGTCCCCAAGGTGTCCCCAAGGTGTCCCCAATGTCCCCAACACGTCCCCAACGCCCCCCCAATGTCCCCAAGGCATCCCCAAACCTGTCCCCAACGTCCCCAACGTGTCCCCAAAGTCCCCCCAATGTCCCCAAGGTGTCCCCAACGTCCCCCCAACGTCCCCGATGTCCCCAAGGTGTCCCCAAACCTGTCCCCAACGTCCCCAAAGTGTCCCCAAAGTCCCCCCAACGTCCCCCCAGCGTCCCCAAGGTGTCCCCAAGGTGTCCCTAAACCTGTCCCCAACGTCCCCAAGGTGTCCCCAATGTCCCCAAGATGTCCCCAAGGTGTCCCCAATGTCCCCAACACGTCCCCAATGCCCCCCCAATGTCCCCAACGTCCCCCCAGCGTCCCCAAGGTGTCCCCAAGGTGTCCCCAAACCTGTCCCCAATGTCCCCCCAAAGTCCCCCCAATGTCCCCAACGTCCCAAACGTGTCCCCAAAGTCCCCCCAATGTCCCCAAGGTGTCCCCAACGTCCCCCCAACGTCCCCGATGTCCCAAAGGTGACCCCAAACCTGTCCCCAACGTCCCCAAAGTGTCCCCAAAGTCCCCCCAACGTCCCCCCAGCGTCCCCAAGGTGTCCCTAAACCTGTCCCCAACGTACCCAAGGTGTCCCCAAGGTGTCCCCAATGTCCCCAACACGTCCCCAACGCCCCCCCAATGTCCCCAACGTCCCCCCAGCGTCCCCAAGGTGTCCCCAAGGTGTCCCCAAACCTGTCCCCAACGTCCCCAAAGTGTCCCCAAAGTCCCCCCAACGTCCCCCAGCGTCCCCAAGGTGTCCCTAAAACCTGTCCCCAACGTCCCCAACGTCCCCAAGGTGTCCCCAATGTCCCCAAGGTGTCCCCAAGGTGTCCCCAATGTCCCCAACACGTCCCCAACGCCCCCCCAATGTCCCCAAGGTGTCCCCAAACCTGTCCCCAACGTCCCCAAAGTGTCCCCAAAGTCCCCCCAATGTCCCCCAAGTGTCCCCAAGGTGTCCCTAAACCTGTCCCCAACGTACCCAAGGTGTCCCCAAACCTGTCC